>NC_068449.1:18044049-18251549 GCF_023373465.1 Oncorhynchus keta
AGTTTAAACAGGAGAATGGCAAGATGACAGAAATCTGTAAGTCATTGAGAGAGGACATCAGTTCTGTATATGAATCCATGAAAACAGTGACGGATAAATCAGACTCTAGGGACAGTCAAGGCGGAACAACATGGTTATGGACGGAATTGCAGAATCTCCACATGAGACCTGGATGGAGTATGAGGACAAAGTGAGGGAAATTATCTTGAAATTGAAGATGGACCACAGGAAGATTGAGGTGGAGCGCACCCACTACCAGCGTAAGTGACAGGCCCAGGCTGAGAGTGGTCAAGTTCCTGAGGTTCAAGGACAAGGCAGCTGTTCTGGAAAGAGCCAAGAACTTGAGAGGAACGTATATCTTCCTCAACGAGGACTATCCTGAAGCTGTGCACCAGAAGAGGAAAGAAGTGATCCCAGCCATGAACGCTGCCAAAGTGAGTGGGGACATTGCTTACATCCACTATGACAGGCTCATTGTCCACTCTCCCTCCCAGAAGCCTGGAGGGGATGAGAGAGCTAAGCCAATGGGTTTGTAGCTTCAACCCCACCTCACACACACAGACACCAATTGATTAATGGACTGCTGAATGTATATTTTTATTTCTTTGTTTGATTATTTCTGATAAGCTACCCAGGAATGGGTTGAAAATAGCCCATATTAATATATGTAGCCTTAGAAATAAGGTTCATGAAATCAATAACTTATTAACGTCAGATAACATTAATATATTATTTCTGAGACTGACTTAGTTAATTCATTTGATGCCCCTGAACAGGCAGTTAACCCACTGTTCCTAGGCCGTCATTGAAAATAAGAATTTGTTCTTAACTGACTTGCCTAGTTAAATAAACGTAAAAATTAAATTAAAATTATCTTTAATCTGAGCCTAGAGGAAAGTCTTTGTCCTCAGGCCTGGAGGGAAGCCAAAGAATTCTGCTACCCAAGAGTGATAAAGCGGCCTATACTGGTTCTAACAGCAGACCTATAAGCTTACTGACAGCTCTAAGCAAGCTGTTAGAAAAAAATTGTTTGACCAAATACAATGCTATTTCTCTGTATATAAATTAACAAACTTTCAACATTCTTATAGAGAAGGGCACTCAACATGTACTGCACTGGCACAAATGACTGATGATAGGTTGAAAGAAATTGATGATTGGAAGATTGTGGGAGCTGTACTGTTAGATCTCAGCGCAGCCTTTGATAGCATTGATAATTATATTAATGGAAGCTTCTCTAATGTCAAACATGTAAAGTGTGGTGTAGCGCAGGGCAGCTCTCTAGGCCCTACTCTTTCGTATTTTTTTTTTTACCAATGACCAGCCACTGGCATTAAACAAAGCATGTGTCCATGTATGCTGATGATTCAACCATATATGCATCAGCAACCACAGTTAATGTAGTCACTGAAACCCTTAACTGTCACGTTCTTTCACAATCGAACCCAGAATCAGACCAGGACAAGGAGAGTAGGAAGAAGGTGAGTATTTATTTACAAGTGAATGTGAATGGGTAGATATATCCAGGTGGCGTAGCGGGCAGCGGTGGTGAGTTGATGGGAGTAAATAGGTGGATCCAATGGGGTAGCGGAATACTCCGACGACCAGGCGGGAATGGGGTAAATGATCCGGGTGAGTAACTGAAGACAGAACAAACGGAGGTAAGTTTAAGGCAAGCAATACGAAAAAAAAAAAAACAAACAAATTCTATCCAACTTGAGGCTGATACTATGGCACAACATACTGTTCATGGCTAACAATCGGGCGGGAATGGATGTCAGGTCAGAGCTTTTGAAGGGGAGAGGTGATGATCAGGACAGGTGTGCAGATTACTGATGGGATACAGGTGCGGGTGAACATGATCTCCCAACAAGCTAATTCGCCCGGCAACCAGACAGGGTGCGTTCCAGGACACCGGAAACACACTCCAGGACAGAAACACAGGCAAACACAGACTCAGGAAGCGGGATTCGTGACATTAACAAAGAGTTACAGTCTGTTTTGGAGCATTGCATTTGGTACAAATCATTCCCTAGGTTCTAGATCTCAGCTGAATCTCGTAATGAGTGGTGTGGCTGTTGAACTAGTTGAGGAGACTAAATTACTTGGCATTACCTTAAATTGTAAACTGTCATGGAAAAAAACATATAAATTCAATGGTTGTAAAGATGGGGAGAGGTCTGTCCGTAATGAAGAGATGGTCTGATTCTTTTGACACCACAGTCCAAAAAGCAAGTTCTGCAGGCTCTAGTTTTGTCTAGTTAAGCTGCAGCTGGCCTACAACAGAGTGGCACTTCTTGCTCTTCATTGTAATCAGAGGGCTGATATAAATACCATGCATGTCAGTCTCTCTTGGCTAAGAGTTGAGGAGAGACTGACTGCATCACTTCTTTCTAGAAGAAACATTAATGTGTTGAAAATTCCAAATTGTTTGCACAGTCAATTTACACACAGCTGACACACACTTACCCCACCAGACATGCCACCAGGGGTCTTTTCACAGTCTCCAAATCCAAAACAAATTCAAGAAAGCGTCCAGTATTATGTAGAGCCATTATTGCATAGAACTATGTTCCATCTCATATTGCTCAAATCAACAGCAAACCTGGTTTAAAAAAGCAGATAAAGCAACAACTCACGGCACAACGCCTCTCCCCTATTTGACCTAGATAGTTTGTGTGTATGCATTGAAATGTAGCCTACGGGTGCCTTTTACATTTTTTTACGTAGTTTTGTTTGAGAAACAGATGCCTCACAAGTCCTTAACCGGCAGCTTCATTAAATAGTACCCAAAAAAACACCAGTCTCAATGTCAACAGCGAAGAGGCGACTCCGGGATGCTGGCCTTGTAGGCAGAATTCCTCTGTCTAGTGTCTGTGTTCTTCTTTTATTTTTATTGGCCAGTCTGAGGTATGGATTTTTCTTTGCAACTCTGCCTATAAGTCCAGCATCCCGGAGTCTCCTCTTCAATGTTTACGTCGAGACTGGTGTTTTGCGGGTACGATTTAATGAAGCTGCCAGTTGAGGACTTGTGAGGCGTCTGTTTCTCAAACTAGACACTCTAATGTACTTGTCCTCTTGCTCAGTTGTGCACCAGGGCCTCCCACTCCTCTTTCTATTCTGTTTAGAGACAGTTTGCACTGTTCTGTGAAGGGAGTAGTACACAACGTTATAAGAGATCTTCAGTTTCTTGACAATTTCTCGCATGGAATAGCCTTAATTTCTCAGAGCAAGAATAGACTGATGAGTTTCAGAAGAAATTTCTTTGTTTCTGGACATTTTGAGGCTGTAATTGAACCCACAAATGTTGATGCTCCAGATACTCAACTAGTCTAAAGAAGGCCAGTTTTATTGCTTCTTTAATCAGAACAATATATTTCAGCTGTGCTAACATAATTGCAAAAGGGTTTTCTAATGGACAATTAGACTTTTAAAATTATAAACTTGGATTAGTTTATACAACGTACCATTGGATTACTGAAGTGATGGTTGCTGATAATGGGCCTCTGTACTACTACAGTACGTAGATATTCCATAAAAAATCTGATGTTTACAGCTGCAATAGTCATTTACAACATTAACAATGTCTCCACTGTATTGCTGATCAATTTGATGTTATTTTAATAGACAAAGAAATGTTGCTTTTCTTTTTTTCTTCTTCAAAAACAAGGACATTTCTAAGTGACCCCAAACTTTTGAACGGTAGTGTATATTTATTTACGTGTATATATTGTTGAACATAATATACTCTATGGTTATATCAAAGTTTCAGAATGGGATCTCGCTAGTTTTAAAGTTATGGCCCATTTTATACAGAGAAATTGGCGTGGTAGACAATCAATGTAACCAATACAGCCCTCCTTTTTCTTGGCTCATTTCACATTCTGCAAATCACCAGCTAAGGGCGACCATTTTGAATCCATTTTCACATTCACATTCAATCTGTTGGTAATGCTTACAAATTGGATCATAACCTTAAAAGTAGCAGAGATTCCACTCTGATTTGTCCATAGAGTATATTTTGTTCAACAATGTATCGAAACATTTGCCAAATCAAAAATGGTATATTTTCAATATTCATGAATTAATGTTAAAAAAAGTTTTGGAAATCAAAATATTCATATTACAGAGCAAGCGGTAAAGCTTCATATGAGATGTTTGCTTTGTAGCACCTAAAGATGAAACACTATGGATTCTTATAGGAGGCCTTGGTAAGGCCAAAATGTCATAAATATGTCAACTTTCCTAAATTAATTCTCAATTATGCTTTTGGATACAAATGTCAAACATATGTCAACAATCCTTCCTCCAAAGGGCTATACTATGGATTACATGTCATGAATATCACAAAGATCATGATATTCTGTTGTCTGGGTTTGGTGAGGAATTATTATTGTGGCATGTCAAAAACAACCTCCTCCGAATGTGGAATTGATGCGGCGCAGCAACCTTGATGTGGTGGGAGAGACCGCAGGGGTTTCTTAGCTCAGATAGACTTAATGCTCATGAATAAAACAGGGGGTTTAGGGCTTCCTGTGCGGCTAATTCACAGCGCTGAGGTTTCAATCTGTTTTTATGGCGCTTGGGTGGAACAATTTCTCTTCCCAGCTCCAGGGCTACAGCAGGGAGAGGATTCTCTGCTGCTCATACAAGCCAGTAATTTGTCATAATCAATCATTGTGCTTTTGTGAAGTCGACACAAGCCAAGAGACATGATTCTTTCTGGTTTGTTTGCGATCGTAAGGAAGAAAAATAAGTAGTATGGGGAATAGTTTATTTATAACATCAAATTGAGCTTCTATAAATATTATGGGCCGACATTTTAGTGATCCAAAATGATATATTGTTTGTTTACTAAAACATGTGTTTAAATCCATGCCTATAAAGGAGACAAATTAATTGGACACTTGTAGAATTATTACTGATTAGCAAGACCTTGTCTTGCACATAATGCCTACACAGAGCTCTGAAAAGGAGACGCATGACTCAGAAAGACCTGTTTAATCGTCATCCTTCACCTTGGCCAAGTAGAGCTCTATAGCTAAAACTCCAGATAGTCTCCGTCCCTAGTTTCTCTGTCTCCGTCACTCATGGTCCAGGGCAATTAGTCATGAACAAAGAGGCTCTCTTCCTCATGAGTCCTGTTTGCAGACTCATTACTGGGCCCTGCTGGTGTCTCCTGCACTGAGAGGAAGTCAAACAAAGCGCCACTCACACCCGGTGGCACTGCAGGAGGAGCAGGGCATGGACCCGCCACCAAACTCTGAGAAGTGAAGGGCTGCGAAACATGACCATCTGATCATTTATCACTCCAGTGTTAATCTGCAAAATTGTAATTATTCGCCTACCTCATGCCTTTTGCACGCAATGTATATAGACTCCCTTTTTTTCCTACTGTGTTATTGACTTGTTAATTGTTTACTCCATGTGTAACTCTGTGTTGTCTGTTCACACTGCTATGCTTTATCTTGGCCAGGTCGCAGTTGCAAATGAGAACTTGTTCTCAACTAGCCTACCTGGTTAAATAAAGGTGAAATAAAAATAAATAAATAAACAAAGCCATAGATTACTGTACACCTCTGTCTTTCCAATCTCCATCGATTCCCTCTCCTGCTCTATATCTCAAACAGACGGACAGAGGGAAGCGGGCTTGTTAAAAGCAGACAGTGTTACTGTGGCCAGGTGAAGCTCACAGCTGAGGCCCACCATACCACAGCAGCTACAGCTGAAGTTCATCTCGTTCAATTAGAGTGAGCATCAAAGCGGCCATGAAAGGGTGGGTTCAGAGGGGACATCGTCGTGTGCGTGGTCAGCAATCAGCATGGTCCCGCTGTGAGACAGGTTCCGTTTACGCCGATTAAACCTCGCACACAGTCACGTGACGTGGTAGAGTGGAGGCCTCATTCATGATGTTCTTCTCATAACGCAGGACTGAACAGAATTTGGATGTCTAGAAGGAAAACAATGTATTATGATGTATTCAATGTTTTGTAGGAGAATTTGGGAGTAATTTCTATACAACTTTTATGGTTTGACTCAGACTATTGCAGTGTGAAATTCAAATGAGGTGGAGAAATTTCACATTTTCTCTCCCCCCGCCTATATGGTAAGAGTATTTGGTTTATGATAGTTTATTCCCATCTGACTGATAAAACAGCCCTGAAAGTGCTGAATAATATGGTGTAGGCTAGCTTGCATGGTGTGTATGCATACGCATTCTCACTCCAACTGGTTCTTCATCCTCTCAAAATTAACCAATTTCCCCTCTCCTCCAATGACTCGCCTGCTATCCATATCCTTATTTGTCAGTTTGGAGTGTGTGAGAAAGAAAAAGCTTGAGAGCGAAAGTGACAGAGAGAGAAGTAAATACATAGTGTGTGTGTGTGTGTGAGAGAGAGAGAGAGAGAGAGAGAGAGAGAGAGAGAGAGAGAGAGAGAGAGAGAGAGAGAGAGAGAGAGAGAGAGAGAGAGAATGCAGTGCTTGACCTGCTGACTGGGCAGGTGCCTGCTGTCTCTGTGGGTCAGTGGGAGGAGCAGTGATAGGATCTGAGGGGAGCCAGAGGAGCCGGGATGGCCCCTGTGTTTCTCCCTAAAGCCCTGAATAAGCCTGCAGTCAGCAGAGACGGGATCCCCAGGATTAGGAGGAGGTCAGGGCTGGAGTTCTGCCACTCTCCCTCTCAGCGGCTGAGCAGGAACTCCTCATTATACCTGAGGTGCAAACCATTCCTCATGGTGCCTGGGCCTCTCAAACTGACTGCCCCATCACTGTCTGCCACCAGGA
This sequence comes from Oncorhynchus keta, assembly GCF_023373465.1. NCBI lineage: Eukaryota > Metazoa > Chordata > Actinopteri > Salmoniformes > Salmonidae > Oncorhynchus > Oncorhynchus keta. The sequence continues at coordinate 18,050,830 of NC_068449.1, forward strand.
GTGGAGGGACTGCAGTCTGTTATGGTGGGCACATGAGAAATTGGAGGTGTTGCGGTCTAAATGCATTGATCCGAAGTAAGTTGGATTGACAGACCAATCTCCAAAACTCACGTCAACTTCACAATACCAGAAGTAAAATTGTAGCTATTCCTTCAGGTATTGAATTTGACGGACTAATGACACCCTCTCGGATGTGTGTGGAGGCTGGTTCACGTGTGTCTGTCTGCGTGCGTTAGCATGTCCATGTCTGAGAGATATTTTTATTCTACTGCAGCTAACGCACCCCTCACAGCACACAGACCAAGCTAATAGCCAATCATATTGATGGGCCTTTGCTAATTTATATTTCCTTAGCTAAACATAATTAGTGATTATGTAATATTTAGGCTCCTGCATGCTGCCCTGATTACTGTCCAGTGTTTGAAAGGCTATATAGTTCATAGTGAATCAGAGAATGATTAGTGCATGGCAAATCTACTTCATTCTTAATATGGTAATTAATTGTCTATGCAGTGGGAGCATTGGTTAAAAGCACTAGTAACCTAACACAAGCTTCAAATGTACCACACTCTAAATTGCTTGCCATGGGTTTCTTTGAAAGGCTATATTTAATTAAATGCCATACAGTAGCCAGTTTGGAGGCTAATGGAACGTACATTATATGTAAGGGATCTGGTGAGGAGTCACTTAACCATCCATTATGTTGTGTGTTTTTGAGCTGCACTGTTTTCTTACGTGCCAAGTTGAAATGTTCACGATTCATTCAGGCTTGTGATAGAATTAGTAACTGATAAAAGCAGAAATGTAAAATGTAGACATGGGGGATTGAACTTTGAAATAGAGATGTTATATTTGGTAATATAGACAAGTAAGATAAATTAACTGGTTTCTGGTACTCTGAGGATAAAATCATTTGTCAAAATATGTTATTATTTAATTTGCTAGAGCATATTAAAAGAATTGACAACCCCCATCACGCAATATGACTTATTCTACATTTGAATGAAATAAAGCATGAAAAGATACTGTACTGTATGTTGTAGGTAGGCAGAGATGGATATAATTTCTGTTACATGTATTTGAAATATGTATTTAAATTACTTCTGAGTATTTTGCCATTTGTATTACACTGGGCTGAACTACACTATTTTGTAACAAGATACTTTCGAGAGCTGTAATGTGTATTTTCATTCGTTTATTTTTTATAGCGGTTCACCATTTTGTGGCCCCCTTACACCCTGCATTGGTATCAGACGTCTGATGGCCCCTGTAGTGTGATAAGAGCATCTGCTATATTAACAAAATATAAATGTATATGTAAAATATTCACAATTGCAAAGCATGCTGAGTATTATTCTAATGAGCTCAGCCCCAAAATAATACCCAGTGTGCTTTGCAGTTCATTTTGGTATGTTCATTTTCACATATACAGTGCATTTACATTTTGACAATTTCGCAGACATTCTTATGCAGAGTGACTTAAACAACAACATGTCACAGTCAGAGCAAGTCAACTGTTTCTGTAACCGTTACTGAGTACGTTGTTTGCTGTTTGGGCCAGCTACTTGCAAATTTATTTCTACATTTTAAAATACAACATACATGTATTTTAATTAAATACATTAGTGTATTTTGATAAATTGATCTTTATGGTATTTTATAATTGTATTTTGTAATTTTTTGCCCATTTCTATATGTAGGAAAATAATAGAAATTCTGTAGGATGAGCATCATCTCAGAGCAAGACATCCCTGCAGAGACATCTAGTGTCTTTATTATACGTTGACACACTACAGACTGCCTGTAACATCACCAGCCATCACCCTTCTACACTGAGGGAACACACAGAGACACTCTACGGTAAGTCTCCGGGTTAACTAAGATTCACTCTTTCTATGTGTAATTACAACCTTAAACAAACAAGAGAGCAGCATCAAACGTGTTTAACAACAGTGATGGCATTTGATTATCTATTGATCAAAATTGGTCACATACACATGGTTAGCAGATGTTAATGCGAGTGTAGCAAAATGCTTGTGCTTCTAGTTCCGACCGTGCAGTGAATGTAACGCAGTAATGTTTGTGATAAAACAATGATAATCCAAGACAAAAAACATTACACTACCTGATGTACTGTACTTCCTATTGTCAGATGCCATTGTGACCAAGGACCAATAACTTCATGCTGTGGACCAGTTTCAAAACTTGGGTAAGGGTGCCCCCACCTGGCCACTAGTATATTGAGTCACAGATGTTCTCAGAGGCAGGCAGCATTTTTGAGACTGTGAGACATCATACCCATTGTTTTCTTGCAACACTTAACGCAGTCAGCTACTATCAGGATTATGATATAGAATGTACTGTAATTTTGGGATGAATAGAATTATATTTACAGTTATATTACTTCGTTTTGGGAAATATAATAACTTCATCAGAATGAATGTGATTGATCACTTCTCAGGTCTTGAAGAATGTTGCTGACTTCTCATAGTGACCTCTACATTTTAATTATGTAGTTTAATCAGTGCTATTAGAACTGAGATGATATGTCTATGTAAATTATCACAATGTTAATATAGAGTTAGCTTTAAAACGAACACATCTTCCCTGAATTTCAAATATACTCCCTTCTAAGACACACCCACATACATTACGGACAAGATATAGTGACAAAACAGCCTTATAGACTGCAGCAACAGTTGTTTTGGTCAGACACTGTGACGTTAGGAGAAATAGAGGGCCAGTTTGAGACTGTAATTTGCAGTCTGGTCTGAGCCTATTTCCTTGTGTGTCGTTAGCTGCTGCTGTTCATCAGTATGGAAGTCTATTAGATGAGGGAGAAATTGTAATGATGGACACTGAACGATGGGAATCAGCTGCTCAATAAAGGCCTCTAATTGCTTAGCAACAGTGTTTCAGGCATCTCATTTGAGATCAAGAGTTTACTGGACTGGAGACTCCGCTTTGGAGAAATAGAGCTTGTGCCAATAGATAAGACAGGCTAGAAATGGGCTCTAAATCTGCTTCCTCTGTGCCCTTCTCTCTCTCTCGCCCCCCCCATCTCTCTCTCTCTTTCCCTCATTCTCGCTCTTTCTCCAGACCCAATGAACCACCCCTCCTCCCTCCCTCCTTCCTTCCCTTCCCGACCCCTTCCCCACCAGGACGATTATGTTACCTTTCAACAGCCTGATGTATTCAGTTCACTAGATTATTTTCTGTCATCTCAGTTAATTGAATTCTGTCCATCACATTTAGATGTTGTTGCATTTGCATAAAGGTTAGAGTGGTGAATAGTGTCAAACTTCAATTTAGACAATGTCACTCAAATAAAAATACCCAGCTCTCTCTGGAGGTGGGTATTTACGGATTCTGTCTGAATTTAAATATATCTGTATTCTTGGGATGTGGGGCTCTCATATACATGTAAATATGAATATGAAAATGACTGGATGGCTCTATGATATGGGGTCCATGACTATGTGTGTGTGTGTGTGTGTGTGTGTGTGTGTGTGTGTGTGTGTGTGTGTGTGTGTGTGTGTGTGTGTGTGTGTGTGTGTGTGTGTGTGTGTGTGTGTGTGTGTGTGTGTGTGTGTGTGTTTATGTTTGCGTGCATGTGTGCATATGTTGGGTGGGTATGTGTGTGTATGTGTGTGCATGGATTGTGTGTTAGTGTATGTTTGTGGTCGTGGCGTCTGTTTTGGCGGGACATAGACAGTGTGGGCTTCACCACTACCTATTGAAGCTGATGCCTCTCAATAGATGCTTCCTCCTACTCCCCTACTTATCGTCAAGTACCTCCAAACTACGAGTGCCATATGAAAACAGTGCACAGGGCCAAGGTGGGAGGGGAAGTCAGAGGACCTACCACAATCCCATGTGTTACAACACACACACACACACACTCCTCCATTGAGTTTCAAACCAGAGTCTCCTCGGCGGGCAATCTGTTAAATCGCTGCGACTGACAGAGGCAGACGAGGCATAATAACATGTCACACAATGAAACGTAGGAGAGAGAGGGGGGCAACTGTTCCTCCCTGTCAGCCAAGAAGACCTGGGCCAATTCAGATTTAATAAGTGTACCGGAATATCCAATTATGTTTGCTTTTGAAAATTGATTCATACGTCTTTAGTGGCAATTTTCATATTAGCCTCTTTCAAATAAACATCTATTAGGTTTATGTATCCCATCCTGTGGTGCTGCAGCACAGCCCCAGCTAAAATATATGTGTGTCAGTTAGTCAATAACGAGGAGCCCGAGACGACGGACAGATTAGAATGCTAATCTCTTTTCATCAACTCTGAATGCGGACTGAATTGAAGGTCAATATCTGACAATGCTAGAGAGCTGAGCAGGTGTCTGGAGAGTATGGATCTGCAGTGTTCACAGAGCCACTGGCCCTCTTTGGGGGCTCGCCGAGGCCAATTTCAAAACCGTCAAAACTGCATTACGGCAAACCTTCCCAGACAAAACGTCATACCTTACACTGTGTTCCAGTCTCCTCCTCAACCCTCCTCTTCATCCCTCCCTCTCTTCCTCCACCTCCTTGTTCTCTCCATTCTGAGACTCCAGACATGTCATCCTTCCTGATAGTAGCCTCATGGTGTGAGTTATCTGTGAAGGCTTAGGACATGCTGTTGTCTATTGAGAGGCGTGCAAAGGTATTCTGTTGGTATTATTTACAATAGAATACCGGGCTGTTATCTACTGAAAGCCTGCAATCACTTCTTGCGAGCGCTCTGAGGCTCTGAGACAAGATAGAAGAAAAATTCCTAATCTGGTTGTAAATTAAAGAGCACAAATATGGGGATATGAAGTAGAGAAACGAAGGCATCCCTCTTTCAATGGGCCATCTGTTTACAGACATTCTCAAGGTGGTTCATTATTGATTCTACAAAACCCACACATCGACAACTAAATGTCCCACCTCAGATAAAGAGCTGCAACACAATTTCAAACTTATTCAGGCTGAATGTGTGTGTGCGTGTGTGTTTTCTTTATCCCATTTATTTTTGAACAGAACCAAATGTAATGGTTTTGTCTGTGGAATGGGAGTGGAGCATGGGCAGCAGCTAGAAGACAAACAGGCTGTGGGCAGACTAGGCAGACTGACACACTGTTTGTGTTTGAGCTTAGAGCCCTGTTCAAACTCCAAAATCACACCAAACAGTGGATAAAACAACATTCCCTCTTGAGTGGTGCCACACGCGAGCGAGAGGAGTGTGCCCTGGATGTGTGTGTGTGTGTGTGTAGGACTGGGCTGAGGCTGGGTTTTGATTAGCCATGGGCTGAAGGCAGCGAGGTGCTCATATGGAGAGCCTTGTCCAGTCTGTCAGAGGGCCCTCTTGGCTACTCTCCTCTCACACAATGACTATGTGAAGGGTCTCACTCCAAACAGGACTCTGGCTGCTTCTAGGCTGGAGCAACACTCTGCTGCGGCCCCTCTAGGAGTAAGCCTATCTCAAAACAGAGCAGACTACTCTCCTCAGGCCGGCTGGCCCTACCTACCCCCAGGAAAGGCCATAGCTGAACTTATCTGATCATACGGTCTGATGTCCATCAATATGCACTGATATAGCTACAGAAACAGGCTCTCAAAGGAAGTTTTTTTTTAAATCACAAAATCTATAAAGCGTTTATTTATGCCAACTAACAAAATTGTTAAAATTAAACTAAATATTTAGTAGTATTTACTAACTAAAATGAATTGATCTTGACTGCTATTACAATAAAATGACTGAAACAGTCACACAGCTTGTTTCATGAAGATGAATACGTGAATTTAGTTCAGAAATATAAATGAGGCTGAATGAAAGATTTGAAATACATTTTCACTGAGCTGCATAAAAATACATTTCCCGCTGAGTATCTCTTTGAATGGAGCACTTTATTCGTGTACACATCTGTGATGTCATTGTGACCATTTTTATTCTTGCCTGCAAAGTTGTGAGCTCAACCCTTTGCTTTTATTTACATGGTAGTCTTTCTCCTGCACTGCGGGAGTGCCTAGCGAGCTGTAGATAGGTCCTTTTAGACCCTTACAATAGGGCTGCTCCAGCAGCTTCTTGTTGCCGTAACTACCTCTTTCTTCTTCACGTTGCAAATGTCTTTGGTTAAAACCTGGTGGCCTTGATGGACAAGGTTCTATGGAATCAATCGACTGCTTCTTGCAGAAGATTTTAACATGCTTTAATGTTGGCCTTGACAAGTTGTTCTTTTGAGATATAAACCCCATGCGACAAGCATCTGAGATCCAAGTTCCTATTCTATTGTCTCTCTTTGTGTAAAGTGGATTTCAGAGAGGCCTCACTGTGGGTGAAAATATAGCACAGACACAGAGATTATGCTGAAGGCTGTTGTCATCTGTGGTAAGCTTGTTGGGGGCAGTATGTACATATTTGAAGTATTTGTAATTCTTGAAATAATTGAAATATACCAATATTCATATTTTTAAATGACACATGCTAGTGAAGACACGTAATTACATTTAATTCTATTGTTTCTGGTTTTAAATAATAATCAAAGGACTGAGATCTGCACAAAATAAATGAGAACAATGTAACAATGATGCCAAAATATTTGTTTATGAATCCTGAGCTGTTTATTAAGTTAACTAATGTATAAACATATGACAAATACACATGTAAATTATTTTGTCCCATTTGTGGCAGTGACCATTGTAAGAGAAACAACGATTACACAATACTGCATACTGGATGTGCAAAGCAGTGAAAGTGTCTCCACAACCTCTACCTCCTTTAGTAAAACAGCAACAGCTGCTTTGAGTTTTTATAGCCGACAACATATGTCCCTTCTTTGGTGACAAAGCTGTCCACAGCTTCCATGCTGTTCTCTTTCCCTAGTCCAAACATACATCTTTAGATACCTGTCAGCCTTTATTATGCTGTCTTCTGTCGCCAGAGATAAGGCAAGTTAAAGTTTAATGAAATGCAGCCTGGCTACAGAGGCCCGCCTTTCATAATTTGTCACAGGCTGTGAGGTAGAAGCCCCCTGCTATGTAAACATGGAGTCCAGTGTTAACAGTCATTAGTTCTATATGACGGCACATGGACGGTGCAGCAGAAATGTCATGCTGCAGCCATTTTTCTGTTGCTCCCACAGGACCCACAGACACCGTACTGTAGACACCAAGCTTGATGGAAAAGCACATAATGTACAGAGTACTATAACAGTTTTGCAGCAAATCACAATTATTGTACAGCTCGATAAAATAAATCTAAATGCATTGGCTAATTGAGTAATTATGCATGTACTGTATGAACTACACATTGACACATTCAGCCCAAAGCAGGAGGTTTCAAAAAAGACTTAGTAATGGCCAAAGTTCCAGAGCAAGTCTTTAAGGTGTGATGATTACTGTGAGAGCAGCGCCCTACAGTCAGTGACCCACCTGGTACTTTGGGGAGGGTAGAGGTTGGGTGCAGGGTACAGCAGCCCATACAGCTGTGGCCCGAGGGGAGATGATGACATTGACTGTCTCAGGCACACGGGCCACAACCCTACTTATACACACAGTACTATAACCAGTCTGACATTGGGTTAGGCTACGGCTGGCCATGGTGCCTGCAGCTACAGTGGTCAAGGAGCTCCAGTGAACATCCACTGAACCTTTCATACTGTTTGACTGACAGGTCCTACCACCAACCCCCCCCAGCTCAGTGTATCGGGTAAGAGGAGATCTGTATCTCTGACCATCCTTACTGGAGCAGTGTCTATCAAATAACAACAGTAGCCTTTTAATAAGAGCTCTTGGCTTTGTGTGTTAGTAAGTTGCCTACTCTATCGTCTTGTTGCAACCCTCTCCATGGTTTTGGTAGGGAATCATACAGCATCATGATCATCAATAGAAACTGGCCATACTATCAGAAATTCAAATTGACATGAATTATGATGTATCAGATGTGTTCTATAGATCATTTGACAAAAACGTAACTGCATATGGTAGCGTGACAAGATATCAGGGGATGGTCCATCTCTCTTCAGTGGTTTGTTCTCCTTAAGTGATAATGCCTGAGAAGCCGGTGTTTGGAGGATATATTGGCATGGGTGTTGTTATTTTGATTAATTTATTCATACTATTTCATCCTTCCACAATATATTCCTGACACAATTCTAGGGTTGCTACCCAAGCCGGCTGGTCGTTCTTTCTATCGGTTTGGTTGCCAGAGATGCAACCCAGTCGTTCAGTCTTTTTGTTCTGTATCTATGGTCGTTCTTTATAAATGTTCCATTGCCATACTGGTTGGCAACCTTCTTATCCCTTTCTAGCTAGCCAGCCAACTACGGCTAATTTACTGTCACATCAAACAGTGCAGCCAGAATAACAACAGTAGCTGCATTTGCATTTGTTTAAGCTGATTTCCAGAGACATTTATTTGGATACATCCATAACAATGAGCTAATGAGGCACGATTTCACCAGGACACTGTTGTTCAGAGGAGTTAGCCAACAACACAGCTACAGTAACACAATCACTTCAAACTGAAGCTGGAAAGACTGCAAACTAGCTGCACTTCATTAAATGTTAAGTTTTTTCAATTGACATTCCTTTGTATATATCCATAAAAATGATGCCAACTGATTCATGATTTCGCCTGGCTGAGAAACACTGCCTGCTTGTCTCTCTCGTCCCGACTCTCGACACGTTATTTACTATGGGACAGCTGGAGATCGAATTTGAATATTGAAACAATGTTGCAAATGTCGGAGAGACAGACAACAAGGTTTATACAAATCTCCACGTTTGAAAAATAAATGTTAGTCTAAAAGAAATGGGAGATAATGTCTAGATGCTTTTTATAACGGAGATCAAGTTTATAAATTGCTTGGCTGGGCTGATGAGACAGTGGATTGCGCAGTCAGATGGAACAGAGTAAGTAAGCATTTTAACGTCATAGATTCAGCCCGTGGTAACTTGTGGAAGAGACACTGGCTGGAATGCGGTTTTAACCCATCAGCATTAAGGATTAGACCCATTTGTTGTTTAAACTAGACTAAACTCTCGGAAGAAGCTCATTCTAGCACTTCAATTTTGAGCTTCAATTTAACAGTCTGCAGTCTAGCTGAGAACACCAGTCTACAGTCTAGCTGAGAACACCAGTCTGCAGTCGAGCTGAGAACACCAGTCTACAGTCTAGCTGAGAACACCAGTCTGCAGTCTAGCTGAGAACGCCAGTCTGCAGTCTAGCTGAGAACACCAGTCTACAGTCTAGCTGAGAACACCAGTCTACAGTCTAGCTGAGAACACCAGTCTGTAGTCTAGCTGAGAACGCCAGTCTACAGTCTAGCTGAGAACGCCAGTCTGCAGTCTAGCTGAGAACACCAGTCTACAGTCTAGCTGAGAACACCAGTCTGCAGTCGAGCTGAGAACGCCAGTCTGCAGTCTAGCTGAGAACACCAGTCTACAGTCTAGCTGAGAACACCAGTCTACAGTCTAGCTGAGAACACCAGTCTGCAGTCTAGCTGAGAACGCCAGTCTGCAGTCTAGCTGAGAACACCAGTCTACAGTCTAGCTGAGAACACCAGTCTGCAGTCGAGCTGAGAACGCCAGTCTGCAGTCTAGCTGAGAACACCAGTCTACAGTCTAGCTGAGAACACCAGTCTGTAGTCTAGCTGAGAACGCCAGTCTACAGTCGAGCTGAGAACACCAGTCTGCAGTCTAGCTGAGAACGCCAGTCTGCAGTCTAGCTGAGAGCACCAGTCTACAGTCTAGCTGAGAACACCAGTCTGCAGTCTAGCTGAGAACACCTGTCTACAGTCTAGCTGAGAACACCAGTCTGCAGTCTATCTGAGAACACCAGTCTACAGTCTAGCTGAGAACACCAGTTTGCAGTCTAGCTGAGAACACCAGTCTGCAGTCTAGCTGAGAACGCCAGTCTACAGTCTAGCTGAGAACACCAGTTTGCAGTCTAGCTGAGAACACCAGTCTGCAGTCTAGCTGAGAACACCAGTCTACAGTCTAGCTGAGAACACCAGTTTGCAGTCTAGCTGAGAACACCAGTCTGCAGTCTAGCTGAGAACACCAGTCTACAGTCTAGCTGAGAACACCAGTTTGCAGTCTAGCTGAGAACACCAGTCTACAGTCTAGCTGAGAACACCAGTCTGCCCATCCAACAAGATAAACACACATTGCAGCCGTTGATGTCTTAATACTGAGAGGATCTATTTTGCGGATCCTCTGACACTGATCCTTTAGGTAAACTCAAGCCCTCCCGTTTCGTGTCCCTATTACCCCTTTCCCAACCAACACAGCACTGGCAGCTTTTTGAACACCGGCTCCACTGCTGAAAACACTCTCAGAGATGCTCTTTTAACTGTGGTAGAACAGATTCATATATACTGTACATAATAGTAATTTCAGTTATACAGAAACACACAACAGAAGTCACAGACAGACAAGCAGACCCTACAGTACACACACACACACACACACACACACACACACACACACACACACACACACACACACACACACACACACACACACACACACACACACACACACACACACACACACACACACACACACACACACACACACCCTGTGTGGTGTTTGTGGTGTTTGTGTGTGGCTGAGTCTGTGTGGACTGGCCCTGGCTGTAATCAGTAGCTCTGTGACAGGAGGGGAGGGAGGCTGACGGGAGGGAGGGACAGAGGGGCAGGAGTGATAACAGATTGAGCGACTCTGATAAACTCTCCTGTAATGGCTCTGCCTGTCCCTCTCCCTATTCTTTCCACCAGCACATATTTAGTGGAGTCTTACACTGGCGAGGGATTAGCACCTGGATAAGGAGAGGTAAACACTAGCAGCTTCTCTGAGAAAGCAACAAAGAGAGGGAGGCAGAGGGAGATACAAAGGGGGAGAGGAGAGGGAGAGGAGGAGAGAGATGAGGATGGAAGAGACTGAGAAAACATTGAAGGAGTGGCACTTACAATAACCATCCATCCTTTTTCCTTCTCTTAAAACGTTCACGTTAATTTTGATGTCTGGCCCCTCACCAATGCAATAACTGCTAGGTTCCTATTCTGTCTGTACTACATAGTAGTGATGGGTTCAAGTGCTGGGTTGCAGGTGGTGTCAAACACGGTCTAATTCTGTGTGTATAGCGGTGAGCCGGGCGAGGCGTGACACACGACACACGGGACAGTGTAAACATGGATTAGGTTGATGTCTCAATCACAGCATGGCAGGCTGACAGACAGCTCTCTGACACTGTCAACTTCATGGGGAACAGGAGGTGGGTTCATAGGGTTTCCTGCACTATTTCAGCTTGATGCAGTGCCCCTGTGTGGAAATATTTGATGATGTGTTGTAATTCACTGATTCACAGATCATTAATTAATGTATTAGTTATCTATCTTCAAATAATGCAAATATTATCCAGTTGTAGTCACACTGTGGAATAGGCTATGTGGGTTAATGTTAGCAACAATGGGAAGCCAACAAAGCTACAGTAAGATATCTAAACATTGTATGAAATAACATGGGTGGTGAAGGAGCAATTATTTTGAGGGACATCTTTTGTTGCTTGACTACATGTGAGACCAAGACAATGTCAGCGTGATGAGGGCAGGAGAGCAGCATCACTCAGCCTCTGCTGCAGTGTCAAGTGCTGCAAACAATATGCACTCTCTCGGAGCACAGCTCCAATGATCGTGGCAGTGCCATTTTACAATAACCAATGTTACAGAACTACCTCAGTTCCTTCATCTCAGTTTTTCAAGAGCAAACAAGCAAGTGGTAAATAATTCTCTCCTCTGGGCCTTTCAGACTATTCATCTATCAAGCATACAAAAATGTATGGCTCAAGGCTGAACTAATCCAACAAATGCAGCAAAAAGCCCAACCTGAGAGAAATCTGTCTCAAGATCCAAAGTACTGGAGGGAAACTGGAAACACACCAACATAATCACTGCAAAGCAGCCATGAGCTGTGTAATCCTACCCCTTCAGTCAAACCGATGAGCCTGGTGGGAAGGATAGGGCTACAGAACTGGCTGTGCTGATAGAAGATGCTCTATAATTTCTCAATAAGTTAGACGGACAGAAACATGAGATATCCCTCAAATACAATAAAAAACACGTCTTTATGAACTAAGTAATAATACAAGCGATGTATAGTATTATCAATAAAGTATTTTCACTATCATACCCGTACACACTAAACAAAGAGAGCAATTAGCTATGAAAGATCCCACTAAACTAGTAGGCAAGCTGAACATGTTATACTGGCCAAATTCCCAATCTGTCTCTATTAATTAAGCCATTTAAATCATGCACCAGGCTAATTGCATAATTAAATCACTGCCTCCTGGGTGCTGCTGATGTGTTCTGGGTAATCTGATGCATCAACATTGTGCTTGGCTGATAATGGTAATGGTATGCTAAGGTCAGTGGAACTTACCATTGACAACTTTCATCGTGAACACATTATGGTCAACATACAGTATATATAATGATTAGCTGTATTGCTGTAGTTGTAGTCGAGATATCCTACTGGAAATGCCTTCATTTATTAATACACTGTAATTACCTCCTGTAAACCAGAAATATATTGTGGTTTTTGCATGTTAAACAATTCACTGTCAGCTATGGCAATCAACCAAAATGGGCAGCTAGCTAGTGCAGAACATCAATGTTCCTTGTACGCAGCATACACTTTGAGAGCTTGGGAATATAAAGGTTCTATCTGCAAAAAGATGATTCTGAGATAATTGGCTTTAACATTCTGAACACTCATTTGTTTGAATGGAGGCAGTGATTTTTTATCTTCTATTCTTTTGAGCTGACCAATATGAATTGGGATATTGACATTACTATCTAGGTAGAGAACATTGAACACAACAAGGCTGTGTCAATAACAATTTTTTTGCCGGAAATGCAGCGAGAGCCTTTTAGTCCCAGATCTCCACTTGTTATGGGGACAGGAAGGATTGTCTTTTAGTCCCAGATCTCCACTTGTTATGGGAACAGGAAGGATTGTCTTTTAGTCCCAGATCTCCACTTGTTATGGGGACAGGAAGGATTGTCTTTTAGTCCCAGATCTCCACTTGTTATGGGAACAGGAAGGATTGTCTTTTAGTCCCAGATCTCCACTTGTTATGGGAACAGGAAGGATTGTCTTTTAGTCCCAGATCTCCACTTGTTATGGGGACAGGAAGGATTGTCTTTTAGTCCCAAATCTCCACTTGTTATGGGGACAGGAAGGATTGTCTTTTAGTCCCAAATCTCCACTTGTTATGGGGACAGGAAGGATTGTCTTTTAGTCCCAAGATCTCCACTTGTTATGGGAACAGGAAGGATTGTCTTTTAGTCCCAGATCTCCACTTGTTATGGGGACAGGAAGGATTGTCTTTTAGTCCCAGATCTCCATTTGTTATGGGGACAGGAAGGATTGTCTTTTAGTCCCAGATCTCCACTTGTTATGGGGACAGGAAGGATTGTCTTTTAGTCCCAGATCTCCACTTGTTATGGGGACAGGAAGGATTGTCTTTTAGTCCCAGATCTCCACTTGTTATGGGGACAGGAAGGATTGTCTTTTAGTCCCAGATCTCCACTTGTTATGGGGACAGGAAGGATTGTCTTTTAGTCCCAGATCTCCATTTGTTATGGGGACAGGAAGGATTGTCTTTTAGTCCCAGATCTCCACTTGTTATGGGGACAGGAAGGATTGTCTTTTAGTCCCAGATCTCCACTTGTTATGGGGACAGGAAGGATTGTCTTTTAGTCCCAGATCTCCACTTGTTATGGGGACAGGAAGGATTGTCTTTTAGTCCCAGATCTCCACTTGTTATGGGGACAGGAAGGATTGTCTTTTAGTCCCAGATCTCCACTTGTTATGGGAACAGGAAGGATTGTCTTTTAGTCCCAGATCTCCACTTGTTATGGGGACAGGAAGGATTGTCTTTTAGTCCCAGATCTCCACTTGTTATGGGGACAGGAAGGATTGTCTTTTAGTCCCAGATCTCCACTTGTTATGGGGACAGGAAGGATTGTCTTTTAGTCCCAGATCTCCACTTGTTATGGGGACAGGAAGGATTGTCTTTTAGTCCCAGATCTCCACTTGTTATGGGGACAGGAAGGATTGTCTTTTAGTCCCAGATCTCCACTTGTTATGGGGACAGGAAGGATTGTCTTTTAGTCCCAAGATCTCCACTTGTTATGGGAACAGGAAGGATTGTCTTTTAGTCCCAGATCTCCACTTGTTATGGGGACAGGAAGGATTGTCTTTTAGTCCCAGATCTCCATTTGTTATGGGGACAGGAAGGATTGTCTTTTAGTCCCAGATCTCCACTTGTTATGGGGACAGGAAGGATTGTCTTTTAGTCCCAGATCTCCACTTGTTATGGGGACAGGAAGGATTGTCTTTTAGTCCCAGATCTCCACTTGTTACGGGGACAGGAAGGATTGTCTTTTAGTCCCAAGATCTCCACTTGTTATGGGGACAGGAAGGATTGTCTTCACAAATGCAATATACTTTACATTTACAGACAACTAAATATGTATGTATTTCCTCCTTCATAAGTATAATGAAGTATTCACTCTTTGCAATTTTTCAAGTGTACTGTGCCTGCCCTTCAAGTGTGCTACATCCTTATCCATTTAAATTGGTTATTTTGGGGTTCAGGATGTGTGGAAGTTATTGATGATACTCTCAAAAAGACAATGCAATTTGAAGTTTAAACCAGAGTAATGAGTTGCTGACAATATGAAGGAAGGATGCTGTATGCTGTAGTGGTTTCCATATTGCACACACTATGGCACTCTATCAAGCTCACAGGCTTACAGAAGAAATATGTCATTATTTCACTCAATCAATAGCCCTCCAAAAATAAGCACTTGTATTTCTTGAATTAATGTACACAACAAAAGATATGGCTACTCATTTGCACAAAAAAAGGACTGATGAATCAATACATTGTGCAGTAATGATACACTATGTACACCAACTTCTAAACACAACATGGACAATGAATAAAACAAATGTATGGTAAACCTAAATTCCACAATAACAATTTATAAAACCCTGATCGAGATGCAGCAACAAGCTGTAACCAACCCCTTCAATTTAGCACATTTGTGGTCATCCGGCTTGAGTATGCCCGGCACAAACACCTTGTGTGTTGGCATTGTGGTCCTGCGTGTAGCAGCACGAGGCAGGGCCGCTCCAGCCAAGTGTTTCAATTCCTGAAGAGCCTCCAGAAGAAATTACTATGTAATGACCACACTCCGCAAGAAGAAAGCCCCATTATGGCTTCCACACACTGTACTTGGCTTTCATTTGCAAGCTAAACGGATGCGAAAGAAGGTCAGAGTTCACTAGCCATTCAAGTATTTGGCTTTAACAGGCTCCAGTACTCTTGCTTTAATTCAAGCAGAAGGACAAGTACGAATAATCACACTAGATAAGACTCATCAAAACCAGCAGTGCTGCTGTGCGTGCGTACCCCCTCCAAAACACACACACACACACACGCATGCATACACACACACACACGCTTGCATACACACTCCCACTCCATCTCCCTCTTCCTCAAAATAGCTGGAGAGGCTTAAAGACAAAATACCTTTTCATTTGGAATTTACCAGCTTTTCTAGCTGCAATCAGATGTTGGTGTGTTATTGCACACTGTTTTATGTTGATGCAAATTCTCCCCAGCTCTACTCAACTAGTTCTAATTTCACGTTTGTTTATCAGGGTACCGAAAACAGCGAGAGAGAGGAAAACTGCAGCTCTAATGAATGTAAAGTGGAACACAAAATATGCAATGGTTATAAATCTATGAAGACTAGCAACACTCACAGGTTTGGCTATACGAAGATATGATGGTCTGCTGCGTATTACGGAGACAAAGAGCCAACACCCAAATGACAGTGTGTGGCCAATTTGTAAAGAATTGCAGTTAGGGAGAAATGTCTCTTTGTGGGCACATAATAACTAAGGAGTGAATAGTTGATTTAGATACATGAGGGTGCACGGCCAAAACTGCTAATACAAAACCCCAGGGGTGTTCATTTAATGTAATATATGCACAGGCTAATTTATTACTCTGTGACTAATTTCCAGTTCTCGTGCTTGGAGTTGCCTCGCTAATTATGTTTTTTTTTGTGTGTATATATATATATATATATATATATATATATATATATTTTATTTTTTATTTTTTATATATATATATATTTTCTTTTCTTTTTTAATTTTTTAGTTATTTCCCCATTTCATAATTACGCTTACACATTCAGGAGGAGCATTGACGCAAATGAGATGGGCCTGGCTATTTGGTATTCACAGACTCCCACACCCAGGTGAGCCAAAACCCCAGCCAGGGGCTGCGAACCACCCATCCCTTCCCTCCCGTTTCCCAAAAACACCCACCCTCCCAATCAGTACACGTGGTGTCTTTGATCCGCTCTACCCCGGTGTCAGCCTGACCACCGCTTTCTGCTCACAAATATCAGATAGGTCGGCATGTAATTAGACTTGGGGCTTTAATTAGGACAAGTTAACTGTCACATGAAAGCTGTCACATCTGTGATATGTACTGCTGGTTCAGTGCCCGTCCCCCAGGGGCTCTGCATCAAAAGACCCTTCCCTGCTGAGCAGGCCCACTCTAGCATGTTCTCATGCGCCATATCAGACCTTCCGAGTGGCTCGGGATGCGAGGGGATGGAAACAGAAGAAGAGTTAACGGCGAAACAAAAGGGTAGAGGGAGGAAGAGGAGAAAAGGAGGGGGAAAGGGAGGAAGAAGAAAATCATTGAGCTGCTCTGCTCTTTCTTGTGTCTCGTTAAACGAGGAACACGGCCCAGACACAAAGGGATCTGAGGGAAAACAATGTCACTTAACAAGATATCACTGGGTCATCATTAGCAATTTGTTGTGGCATAATTTCCCCTGCCCTTGCATAATAGGTGCCCGGGGATATGGTGAAAGGCGCCGGCGCTTTGTGTGCCTTCACAAAAGAGATTTCTCAACCTATGGCAGAAGCCAAGATAACTCCGTTATGGCTCTGCATCACAGCCATATTAAGAAGGGTCTCCTTTAATTGACTCCCCAGGATCATCTTTAGTTCCAGAGTTGTCTTGATCCAAACCCACTCCCATGAAAGACCCTGCCATTCTTTGAAATAATAAAACCGGTTAAATACGGAGCTGTGATTAAAGCTATACAAACTTGTCTTTCGTTATTTTAAACAGCTTTGTTACGGTGACTGCTCTGGATTTATGTTGTGGTATCAACTCCTCTGATGCTAAAAGAAGAATGAAAGCCGTAGTAATGGAATATTCTACATTTTGATGGCTGATAGCTCCTCTCTCCATCTCTCTCCCTCTCTCTCTCTCTCTCTCTCTCTCTCTTTCTCTCCATCTCTCCCTCTCTCTCTCTCTCTCTCTCTCTCCATCTCTCTCTCTCTCTCTCTCTCTCTCTCTCTCTCTCTCTCTCTCTCTCTCTCTCTCTCTCTCTCTCTCTCTCTCTCTCTCTCTCTCTCTCTCTCTCTCTCTCTCTCAATTCAATTCAATTCAATTCAAGGGGCTTTATTGGCATGGGAAACATGTGTTTACATTGCCAAAGCAAGTGAAATAGATAATAAACAAAAGTGAAATAAACTCAGTCTATCTCTCTCTCTCTCTCCAACTCTCTCTCTCTCTCTCTCTCTCTCTCTCTCTCTCTCTCTCTCTCTCTCTCTCTCTCTCTCTCTCTCTCTCTCAGAGAGAATGCAACAGCTGCATACTGCTATAGTTGTGTTAAATATGGTGAAACGGCTTGACGGATATTACTGCCATTAATCACAAATGGGGAAAAAGCCTTATAATTGCATTGTGTTTTCTGTTTACCCGTCCACACAGATGTTACTGACAGAGTGTTCACACATTCAGTCTGTTCCATCATTCCCTCTTATGTGGCCCTTTTGTGACACTGCAGACATGGAGCTGCCATTTACATTCATTAAACACATACCCTCCCCCCGGAGAGGGAAGTATAGATGAACACAACTGGTGACAACAATGCAGCTATGTGAAAAACTGTCAACAGTATATCTAGAGAACAGAAAGAATGATCATTAACAATTTGACAGTGACCGCTGTAGATGATTACAATGAGATACAGTAAGACCGCTAGAATGGTGTGACTGACATTCATTTGTCAACTTCCTCTTCTCATTCAGAGCTGTATGAGCTTACAGTATATGCATTCTATAGTACATACATTGGATGTATACATTTGATGCCTTCTAAATGAATCCTTTGTTGAGGAAATGGCATATTTGACATTTGGTGTGTTCTTGGTGTGTCTACATGGCCTTTGTTTCAGTATTGGACTAAAGGCTGTTCATCATGAGCAGCCAACCAAATTATCTTGTTCCCATCAATGCTGTGACCTGGATTAGAAAAAGTCTGAGATTTTTAATGTATTCTCCTCTCAGGCCCACTGGAAATATGCATGAATTTGTTAGGCTTAACAAAGCCAGGCTGAATCTACCCAGTCCTTCATTGTAAGTGTGTTAAATGTACAGACATACACACCACGCCGTGCCTGCATTGACATTGTGCGGCGCTCCAGCGAGGCCAAATGGGACGATTGTGAAATCGATTTCCACATTGTATTTTACACCCCTTCATCATTCCCTGCCCTCATGCCTGGAACGCTTGTCAAAAGCACTTAACATGTGCCAGCCCCTTTGTTCAAGAAGCAAACTACTCCTGAAGGAGACATCAATGCAAATAAAACCAAACAGCATAGCGAAGAGTAACTCGAGCTGAAGAACAACCAAATTACCTGTAGTTAATACGCCTTCATTACTATTGATTTTTCTCCTGCACACTAAACATCCTAGGCACTAATGATTTCATGGTATTAAAGAGAACAGCCACTGCTGTCACTTTGAATATGGAACTGGAAAACCGATTATAACAGATTTCTTACACACCCCGCTGTGACACCCGAATGATACTTAAAATATAATGATGTTCTCAACCAGTCTCATTAACACTACGTCGCAGCGCTGGAAAGAACAATGCTCTCCTTCAGGAAAGCCAAAAAGATTTCAAATTAGAGCATAAACAAGGCAGGCAATCAGTTTGATGGAAATATTGAAGACTCAAACAAAGCCGTCAGTGCTGTGTGATGTGGCTTTCCCACTCACACAGACTCGTATAGGCTACAGCCAATACTTTGTGAGCATTTGGCTGCCCTTTCTTATGGAAATTCTGTAGTGTTTTTTTCTCACTTTTGAGGATTCTCAGTTGTTTTGCATGACATATTATCCAAATGATGAAAAACTACATCATAATGAGATTTTTTTTAACAGATGTTCACAATCCACTGTCTGTTGTGATAGGCATTGTTTGTTTGTTAAGTTAATATTTCAACTTTGCTGTTCCTATGAAATCAAATACATAATTAACATTACATATTATTAGAAGATCGGTCTCATTATGGATCGGTTTCATTAGAAAGCAGTCTGTTCTGTCCTGAGGAAAAGTACACAAACGTACTGTATATAAAAACAACAACATTTGAACCTGCTCTCATTTGGAACAATAGTGACTGTAGAGCAGAGCAGGAAGCTGTCCTTTGGTGATTGACCACCATGTTGATTGGCTGATCTATGACCTAGCTTTGATTTCCACCTGATGTGATAAGAGAGGTCTTTTCAGTGGTACAAACCACTATACTACCACTATACTACCAACCACTATACTACCACTATACTACCAAACCACTATACTACCATTAGCTTTACAAACCACCGAACAAACAGTAGGAGAGAAACCCCATTCTGTCTGTTCCCATAAGTCATGGCCTGTCCTACACTACCATCCCAGATAGAGAGGACAACTAGGGACACAGTGGAATTGTTCACTACTTTGCAAAGCCTAAAGGATTCTTTGTCTCAAGGGCGTAAATCACATAGTGTTGATTGTTCTGTCAAAGTTAATCTGACAGTTTGGGGAAGCAGTCATTTGTCTAATGACAGAGTTTCTATGACAACAATCAATGCTTGAAGCAACTAGGGGAAGGAAAAAGACAGAATCATATTGAAAATGCAAAACAGTTACTCTATCAACGTGGGAAGAATTAACACAAAACACATTCACCATGGCTTCACCTACTGTCATCATTTATGCCTTGGACTGACCCACCCCCTCTAACACAAAGTAACAAAATATTTGTGCGATAAAATGATTGAAAGTAAAACTAACCTCTACTAAGTCTCCACTTAGCTATAGTATAGCCAAGAAGCATTCTTGAGTTTCACCATCACAATCTCCATTAAAATATGTGCGTACTTTAGAACACCTATTTGAAATATCTGGTGTGAATAGAGTGGGGGATAATGGTTTGATTCTGTGATGGGGATTCTCTTTGAGTCTGTATCTCTATAGGCTTGATAGGTGGTCGGTGTCCTCAGAATCTTCATTCGGAACCTACATTCACGGAACACTGAGTTCAGACTCTCTACATTCCCTTTCAAATTCCACCAAACAAATGGCAGAAGACATTTTTTAACATATTAAATTGCAGTTGTAGGAGGCGGAGGGGGATGGAATTGGGTATTGTATAGTTAAACGGCTCACATAATTTCAGTACTCATCAGTAAATGGAAAGTCTCCTCTCTCATTGGACTCTCAAAAACATTTAGCTAAATGCTCTCTCTGCTTCTTTCTGCGCAAAGCGGGTCAAATGTATTTCTGCTCTGTGCTCTGGATATGGCAGAATAGTGGCCAGGGCTTTTAGACCGTGGAGCTGATGGAGTGCTGGGAGAGTTTAGTTTCTAGTATCCCTCAAAGATGGCCTTGGACGACTCCATCATTGAAGTGTCCCATTTGATATAAATTCCTCTCCTCAATGCAGAGCCTCCACCTTGGGCTCACCACTTGTCTCCCAGGAAAATGAGCGTCAGTCAGAGAAAGGGCTGTGTTGTTATGATGTCTGTTGCCCTGGTAATTACATGGACTGTTATATTGCTTAAATGCAATGTTGTTAATGTTGTCAAATGTTTTTTGTTATGGGGGAGCATAATGCAGAGGAGTGGACCACAGTGGTTTAGCAAACAGTGGCTTAGCATATGTGTACACAGATACATTTTGTAATACAGTATATCTTCATTTGACTTCAGAAAGCTTTGCCAAATATACCAATGTCACAACTTGTTCCTTTTCAAATTTAAAACACATTGAAATTATCCATTCCTACTTCATATCAAGGTCTGGTTTAGCTCATACTCAGGAATCCTGGTATTTTGACAGGACATTTCAATTCGACTATGACGAGCCAATGAAAAGACAAGAAAAAAAAAATGAAATGAAAGAAACCTTCACAAATATCATTCCTAACATGAAATTGTCCCCATTGTCATTACGGACAGAGAGATTAAATTCACCTTGTCAAACGTGAGTATGACAGGTGCCTCAATAGGCTGATGCCAGAGCCAAGAAGATTAGTAGGCCACTGATATCATTATTTCCACCTATCAGGGATTCAGCAGGGAGGCAACTGTCATTTCTAGGTTTATTAGTCCACACACAGAGGAGAAAACGCCAGCGATAAAGCTCCCAGTGACAGCCAGGACCAAGTGCTGTCACAATGACACTTACCAAATGCCAGCGTCCCTCTGTCCCTTTAATCCGGGCTAATAGAGGTTACAACACAATACAAAGGTCCTCATCAATGATTAAAACAATCCACACATTTTGTATTTTTTTGTTACAAGAGGTTCATGTCAGGGAGGCGGTAGTGTTGAAGGGTATGAGATGGAGGGTGGAAGGGTGCAGCACACGCACGCACGCACGCACGCACGCACACACGCACACACACACACACACACACACACACACACACACACACACACACACACACACACACACACACACACACACACACACACACACACACACACACACACACACACACACACACACACACACACAAACAGCCTGTGCCAGGCTTCGATGGGGATCCTACTGTCTGTACTGTGCTTCTCTGTCCTTAATGAAGATCTCTGTAGCTTTATTTGGCAACGCGTCTCCTGAATTAGGGCTCATTTGTAAACCAAACATCATCTTATTGGTTTAGCTTAATAATCTCTATCCCGGCCTGTGTGAGCGTGACCATGACAATAATATGATTTGCAGTGTTTTGGGAGTCATGGTTTAACAGTTTTATATGCAGGCCTGGAGATAACCATCATATTATTAGGGCAGGGGGGTACATATTTGCCTTTTATTTTTATGGAAGACAACACTGCGATTGAGCATATTATAATATTGGTATTAATCGGGATCCCAGGGCATCTAGGGAGGATTAGCTGCTGACATTTCCCTGCAACCCTTCTCTCTGCAGGGCCAGACACACTAACAGAGAAGTGTCTGGGAAACGAGTCAGTGTAAGAACAGAGAAATTGTTATGCTAAATGAAAAAAAATGACTACAGTATCTAGTAGTTTTTTCTGTATTCTTGATTGCTGTGAAAAGACTGCTTTTATTACAGTATATTATATATTTTGTCTCCTGCACCTGTGTATGTTCGTCTGTGTCTGTGTGAGGGAGGGAGGGAGGGAGGGAGGGGGAGGGAGGGAGGGAGGGAGGGAGGGAGGGAGGGAGGGAGGGAGGGAGGGAGGGAGGGAGGTGGGCGAGTACGCATTGATGCCAGTGCAAAATAATCTACCTGAGTTTGCCTCAACCAGCCGCAATTATCATTAAGCCTCCGATGTAACTAGCAGTTAAAAGCAGCCGTGGACCCACACATAATATTATATTAAATGGGACCAAAATCAATTCACAATGCAAATGAAAAGCCAGAGAAGTATCCACTCAGTATGCATATTTCCTGTCAAGTACACTTTCTGACCTGTGGAATGCCGTTTGTGGCGGAACTCAGTACTTTTCGGAATGAAAGCTGATCTCCTGTTATGAGCACCCACCTCCCTCACGGGCTGTATTCGTGATACAGCACCCACCTCCCTCACGGGCTGTATTCGTGATACAGCACCCACCTCCCTCACGGGCTGTATTCGTAATACAGCACCTACCTCCCTCACGGGCTGTATTCGTGATACAGCACCCACCTCCCGCACAAGCTGTATTCGTGATACAGCACCCACCTCCCTCACGGGCTGTATTCCTGATACAGCACCCACCTCCCTCACGGGCTGTATTTGTGATACAGCACCCACCTCCCTCACGGGCTGTATTCGTGATACAGCACCCATCTCCCTCACGGGCTGTATTCGTGATACAGCACCCACCTCCCTCACAGGCTGTATTCGTGATACAGCACCCACCTCCCTCACAGGCTGTATTCCTGATACAGCACCCACCTCCCTCACGGGCTGTATTCGTGATACAGCACCCATCTCCCTCACGGGCTGTATTCGTGATACAGCACCCACCTCCCTCACAGGCTGTATTCGTGATACAGCACCCACCTCCCTCACAGGCTGTATTCGTGATACAGCACCCACCTCCCTCACAGGCTGTATTCGTGATACAGCACCCATCTCCCTCACAGGCTGTATTCGTGATACAGCACCCACCTCCCTCACGGGCTGTATTTGTGATACAGCACCCACCTCCCTCACGGGCTGTATTCGTGATACAGCATACTGTGTGTATGGTGAAAAACACTCCGTTCCATCCCCGAATTAAATCACTGCTCATGTCCTTTTTGTATCCAGTAAATGGAAATGTTGATAAATACCTCCTCCCATGAAGCACTTGTTTTGTGGCATCTGTGTGCTGCAAACAACAGCAGAAGAGACCTAATTACGAGCAGGGTGAGCTGGGGTTATGCGTAGGGGTGGTTCAATACTTATTTCCCTTTCTTTCTTTCCATTGTAGTTTATACAGATGATTCTTCTGGGATGTAAACATGTGTGTTTGGGGAGGGGGTAGTGGGGGGGCTTTAGACAGTTAAATACTCCAGCCGAGGGAAGGCAGTGAATGCATTTGCTCAGTTGGTGCAAACAGATGTGCTTATCATATACCTGTAGCCAGGAGTTCATATCCAATATAGCAAGTCGATTTCACCTACAGTACACAGTTCCCTGGGTAGAATATGCGATCTTAACTGGTAGTTGGGAAGTCTCTCTCTTCCGTTGTGCGCTGAGATCATTCTGGGTATTTTATGGATTTTCTCTATATACTCTTACATAGCAGGCATTCTCTCTCTGTCACATACTCTCACATAGCTGCACACCTTTCACAAGCATACACTATTTTGGACACAATTTGTTTGGATTTATAAAGCCGTATTTCACAGATATCAGATAGCCAGCATGTATTGCTGTATATGTGCAGTCAGAAATAACACCCTGAACAGACCAAAATAGCAACTACAAAAAACTTGCTCTTGGGATGTTATTTTAATTGCTGAAGAATATCATTCCACATAACTGATTCTCATTGCTAACCCCAGTTTAAAGCATGTGTTACAGTCCCCGTGTCAGTTTTGCAGTGTTTATCAGCTCCTCTTTAAAACGAGTAGAAATTAACCTTCCATTGTGTGGCATCTTTATCACACCAGTTCATCGTCACAGAGCATTGAAATTAGCTTTATATAAGTAGCTGCTAAATGACATGCTCGTAAAACAGGAGTTTACACAAGAACAATATTAGTCACTGACTGATTTGTTCGTTGTTTCTGTTTCTCTTTTTTTCTTCTTCTTATAGCACACCTCAGCGGAGGACATTTGTGAATTTGGCTTAGGTCAATGGTTATGATAGGAATTCATTATGGAGAAGGTCAGGCCCATACATAAATGTATTACAACGGCTGGGTCTGGCTGGCTCAGAGGAGGATCTCAGGGTGCTTAAAGGCCTAGCCCTGGGAAGAGGGATGGGTAGACCTCACAGGAGGTTCACAGGAGCTGCCAGCCCGCCCATCAAACCCAGCCAGCCAATCCCTCTCCCCAGCTCCACTCATTATGAGCTGCCCGCCCGCCCGTCAATCCAGCCAGCCAGCCAATCCCTCTCCCCAGCTCCACTCATTATGCACACTTCTCCAGACTGGAATGACCAAGCTCCACAGGGAACAGAAGGAAAGCAGGGTTTTATATGGTGGGTATCTAAATAATGATGTCAGGCACATTACAGTCCCTGCTATTCCCTTTGGACTGTTGGTTCACGGCCTTGTCAGCCTGTGTGCTGCAGCACTGACTGAGACTCCTCGCTCTCTAATGACCCGTGTCAAAGATTACCCGGCACACGAATAATGACATGTAATTCCTGGTCGCCTGGTTGCCGCGGTGACTATTATAATCATATAGGTTATAGGCTGTGTGTTAGTCACTACTGTGTCATAATACACCACAGGCAAATTGACATGCATTTGGTGACGAGGGACATGGTTTGGAAGGAGGAAGATTGGGGGAGGGGCGAGACATGTCCAACCTCACAAACTCCCAATGAGGGATGGCTGGACACACCTTGTGAGGAAACGCAGTATCAATGTTCCTAGACAGAGCTCCTTTCTTCACTGAGGTTATTGTCCATTCACACCCTTAAAGAGTCATATCCTGCCTTGCTTGGCTAAAGAACAGTTTGTCTGTATGGGCCCTGCCACTCCCCTCTCATTTGTCACAATGGGGGACTTTAAGCTGCCACACTAGCTGTGTAAGACCGCCCTGCAAACAGAGGAGAGGGGACAGACCACCAGCACACTTGGGCCACAGTGCCCCATGATCGTCCCAAAACAAAAGCTCATTGAGTCTCTCCCCGGTTTTGTGCCGCGACCCCTAGGTACCAGCACCCACAAGGCACTGGGGCTACTTCCTGTACCTCCTGTTTTTCCATATAT
Organism: Oncorhynchus keta; assembly: GCF_023373465.1. NCBI lineage: Eukaryota > Metazoa > Chordata > Actinopteri > Salmoniformes > Salmonidae > Oncorhynchus > Oncorhynchus keta. Next base: position 18,076,646 of record NC_068449.1, read on the forward strand.
TTACTACACTGTCCGGACCTGGCAACAACACATCCTTCAAACTCAGAAATGGATGTTTACTGAATAAGTTAACCTTGTGTACATCAGTGATAATTGGGGGTCTGCTTTTTCTGTACTTGTTGGGACAAAGGAACTATTGGTTAGTTATTTATTTGTCTAGGTTTTGTTGTGTTTGCCCCTTCCTTCCATCTATTTTCCTGACACCCTCAAGGAATTGATTCAACCACTCATGTTCCTCCTCCATCCCCATCTCCATATCCATCCCAGCCAATGTCTCTCCCCCAGCCTGAGTCTGCCTGGCATGGCCTGTCCAGCTGCAGATTTACTCTTTGTTGGTTGGCGTTAATAGGATTAAAATGGGTTACTAGCTCTATCACCGAGAGCTCCAGACCATCCCTATATTTAGAGTATCTCATGGGGGCCGAGACATTGTTGCTCTATCTGTCCCCCCCCCCCGCGGCCCTCCTGGCTGGGGTAAACCGCAGCCCTGGTGAGGAGCAGGGTGGGGGCAGCCAGGGATCGGCCTCCAGGAAAAATCCCAGGATTATGTCAGTGCTCATAACAATGTACACAAAGGCCACAGGATCAGTAGTAGCACAAACGGAGAAGTTAAGTCACATAGGGTGGGCCAGCGGATTCTCTGCTCCAACCCAACTACTGATTAGCCTTTGTGCACTGGGACTCCCCACATTCAGCTTTGCACTGCTGGGTTAAGGATGGACTGTGTTTGGAGTCAATGCCAGCAATGGGCTATGTTTGTTCCTAAGGTCTTCAGCTGCATTCATTGTCTGTGTAGGATGCAGCATTATTTACATTCTCACTTGAGGCATATGGGATTGAAAATGATTAAATAATAATCATATTTACTGGCAGGATAAGAGAAAGTCTTTCTAGATGTCATAATAATGCAATTAAATTCAAGCCAGGATATTTATTGTGAATGTTGATAATATGGTGAATACTGCTGCTCACAGCTCACAATCGTATGTAGCTACATTACTAGAGAGTGCATGAGAACAGAGAGGGATCCATCTATAATAATGTCTGAGCTCATACTCCACTTCAGAGTCTCTGATAATGACCATAGCCAATGAAGTTGTGTCCATTAGTCATGCTGAAGTGTTCAGCACTACATTCACACCAACCTGAGACTGAAACCATGGCATGCACATGCCTCATTTGCATAGTGGTTAAACAAAAGAGAATCAAAAACTGAGAGTCGGGATTAATATTCCTGCCGTCATTAGAACGCCACAGATGCAACCTGGGAGGAGCGTGGGGGTGACCACTACAGAGTGACCCTCGAATGTTGGAAACGTGGCCGGCCTTTGATTGATGTTTGTGTTCATTTCAATAGGTACTCAGGAATGGTGCTACTCCTCACCCTAAACACACACAAACACACCGCTCTTCAAAGTGTGGAAATGCTCACTGCCCAGTATGCACGGTGGTGTTGAGCTATGCAAAACGGCCATGGTTACAATTTAGCTAGAGCTAACACACTCTAAAAGGGACTGTCAATCTACACCCGTATAGTGTCCACCATGTTGGCATCACTGGCTATGTTGAGGTTCTACAGTCTACAGCAAGCTCTTTTGTAGGCCTGCGGATCAATTTCCCCAATAATTTAATTATTTTTTGGAGAACTCAGTTGGGGTCTCAATGTACTTTTGAGAGTCAGACTAGTAGAATACACTAAATGCAATTTCAAAATGTGTTTGTGCATCAGCAGTTTTTTTCCCATGTCAGTCGCTGACAGTCTCTCAATTAGCCAATTAAGTTAGTCTACAGTATATCATTGCTAAGGAAATTCATAGAGGCAAGAATTCATCTGATTGACCAGGAAATGGAGGTATAAAATAATACAATATTCATGCACTTCCTATTCAGTTCAGTGCACAAGCAGATACTACTCTGCCAGTACAGGCTACCATACTGTAGTTAAATAACAAGAGATGATTGTCGTGAGAGAGAGAAAAAAAATCATCGAATTGTCTCTCAATTTCACTGTACTGTGATACTGTGAAACAATAAAATGGGTATATCCATACGATATCCTGTTAAAGTAGCTTCACAATACATATCGCTGAGTAACTTTAAGAATATTACAGCAAATTAATGATTCTTTCTGTATATATATATATATATATATATATATCTGTTTATTTACTCAGATTAGATCATGAAATTACTCTCAAATTGCCTTTTCGAGAATGCATATATATTTTTCCCTCCTCTTCTGTCAGCGTATTCATACATGTTGCTGGAGAAATTCTTATTTTAGCAATCCCCAGATAGGCAGTTGGCATTTCCATAGCTTTAAATAATGTACATCTGGGCAGACCCTGGATTGAAGCCCATGAGCCGGAAGGCACAATTTCTCCATTGCCTACAGTCGGATAATTTTCCAAGCTATTGGCAACATGGGAATTTTGCAGCCCTATCACGGGCTCAGAAAAGTTCACTGCCACTAATCGGAACTGGGATCACTCATTCAAGGATTGCATGATCATGTTTTTCCTCAGCAGTGACAGCTGTCTGCACCCGGCATTAGCAATGCAGATGAGTTAGCCTAATAGGTTCATGCAGAACACACCAAAATGTGGTTTAATCCCCCAGATAAATAATTTAACATTTAACATTGATGTGAGAAGATTCCTTGATGTGACTCAATTAGGTCCAATGCAGATCAAATGAAATGGAGCTAGAGGAACCTATGCCATGTGTGTGTGTGTGTGTGTGTGTGTGTGTGTGTGTGTGTGTGTGTGTGTGTGTGTGTGTGTGTGTGTGTGTGTGTGTGTGTGTGTGTGTGTGTGTGTGTGTGTGTGTGTGTGTGTGTGTGTGTGTGTGTGTGTGTGTGTGTGTGTGTGACAGTAAGGGACATAAAAGTGTGCCTGCTCTTGTAATGCCACATACAAACTCAGGGCAGCAATAACATCCACCTGACAGAACCCCAGCAATAACATCCACCTGACAGAACCCCAGCAATAACATCCACCTGACAGAACCCCAGCAATAACAATCACCTGACAGAACCCCAGCAATAACATCCACCTGACAGAACCCCAGCAATAACATCCACCTGACAGAACCCCAGCAATAACATCCACCTGACAGAACCCCAGCAATAACATCCACCTGACAGAACTCCAACAATAACATCCACCTGACAGAACCCCAGCAATAACATCCACCTGACAGGACCCCAGCAATAACATCCACCTGAAAGAACCCCAGCAATAACATCCACTTGACAGAACCCCAGCAATAACATCTATCTGAAAGAACCCCAGCAATAACATCCACTTGACAGAACCCCAGCAATAACATCCACCTGACAGAACCCCAGCAATAACATCCACCTGACAGAACCCCAGCAATAACATCCACCTGACAGAACCCTAGCAATAACATCCACCTGACAGAACCCCAGCAATAACATCCACCTGACAGAACCCCAGCAATAACATCTATCTGAAAGAACCCCAGCAATAACATCCACTTGACAGAACCCCAGCAATAACATCCACCTGACAGAACCCCAGTAATAACATCCACCTGACAGAACCCCAGCAATAACATCCACCTGACAGAACCCTAGCAATAACATCCACCTGACAGAACCCCAGCAATAACATCCACCTGACAGAACCCCAGCAATAACATCCACCTGACAGAACCCCAGCAATAACATCCATCTGACAGAACCCCAGCAATAACATCCACCTGACAGAACCCCAGCAATAACATCCACCTGACAGAACCCCAGCAATAACATCCACCTGACAGAACCCCAGCAATAACATCCACTTGACAGAACCCCAGCAATAACATCCACCTGACAGAACCCCAGCAATAACATCCACCTGACAGGACCCCAGCAATAACATCCACCTGACAGAACCCTAGCAATAACATCCACCTGAAAGAACCTAGCAATAACATCCACCTGACAGAACCCTAGCCATAACATCCACCTGACAGAACCCTAGCAATAACATCCACCTGACAGAACTCCACCAATAACATCCACCTGACAGAACCCCAGCAATAACATCCACCTGACAGAACCCCAGCAATAACATCCACCTGACAGGACCCCAGCAATAACATCCACCTGACAGAACCCCAGCAATAACATCCACCTGACAGATCCCCAGCAATAACATCCACCTGAAAGAACCCCAGCAATAACATCTATCTGACAGAACCCCAGCAATAACATCTATCTGACAGAACCCTAGCAATAACATCCACCTGACAGAACCCTAGCAATAACATCCACCTGACAGAACCCTAGCAATAACATCCACCTGACAGATCCCCAGCAATAACATCCACCTGACAGAACCCCAGCAATAACATCCACCTGACAGAACCCCAGCAATAACATCCACCTGACAGAACCCTAGCAATAACATCCACCTGACAGAACTCCAACAATAACATCCACCTGACAGAACCCCAGCAATAACATCCACCTGACAGGACCCCAGCAATAACATCCACCTGAAAGAACCCCAGCAATAACATCCACTTGACAGAACCCCAGCAATAACATCTACCTGAAAGAACCCCAGCAATAACATCCATGACAGAACCCCAGCAATAACATCCACCTGACAGAACCCCAGCAATAACATCCACCTGACAGAACCCCAGCAATAACATCCACCTGACAGAACCCTAGCAATAACATCCACCTGACAGAACCCCAGCAATAACATCCACCTGACAGAACCCCAGCAATAACATCTATCTGAAAGAACCCCAGCAATAACATCCACTTGACAGAACCCCAGCAATAACATCCACCTGACAGAACCCCAGTAATAACATCCACCTGACAGAACCCCAGCAATAACATCCACCTGACAGAACCCTAGCAATAACATCCACCTGACAGAACCCCAGCAATAACATCCACCTGACAGAACCCCAGCAATAACATCCACCTGACAGAACCCCAGCAATAACATCTATCTGACAGAACCCCAGCAATAACATCCACTTGACAGAACCCCAGCAATAACATCCACCTGACAGAACCCCAGCAATAACATCCACCTGACAGAACCCCAGCAATAACATCCACTGACAGAACCCCAGCAATAACATCCACCTGACAGAACCCCAGCAATAACATCCACCTGACAGGACCCCAGCAATAACATCCACCTGACAGAACCCTAGCAATAACATCCACCTGAAAGAACCCTAGCAATAACATCCACCTGACAGAACCCTAGCAATAACATCCACCTGACAGAACCCTAGCAATAACATCCACCTGACAGAACTCCAACAATAACATCCACCTGACAGAACCCCAGCAATAACATCCACCTGACAGAACCCCAGCAATAACATCCACCTGACAGGACCCCAGCAATAACATCCACCTGACAGAACCCCAGCAATAACATCCACCTGACAGATCCCCAGCAATAACATCCACCTGAAAGAACCCCAGCAATAACATCTATCTGACAGAACCCCAGCAATAACATCTATCTGACAGAACCCTAGCAATAACATCCACCTGACAGAACCCTAGCAATAACATCCACCTGACAGAACCCTAGCAATAACATCCACCTGACAGATCCCCAGCAATAACATCCACCTGACAGATCCCCAGCAATAACATCTATCTGACAGAACCCCAGCAATAACATCCACCTGACAGATCCCCAGCAATAACATCTATCTGACAGAACCCCAGCAATAACATCTATCTGACAGAACCCTAGCAATAACATCCACCTGACAGAACCCTAGCAATAACATCCACCTGACAGAACCCTAGCAATAACATCCACCTGACAGAACTCCAACAATAACATCCACCTGACAGAACCCCAGCAATAACATCCACCTGACAGAACCCCAGCAATAACATCCACCTGACAGAACCCCAGCAATAACATCCACCTGACAGAACCCCAGCAATAACATCCACCTGAAAGAACCCCAGCAATAACATCTATCTGACAGAACCCCAGCAATAACATCTATCTGACAGAACCCCAGCAATAACATCCACCTGACAGATCCCCAGCAATAACATCTATCTGACAGAACCCCAGCAATAACATCTATCTGACAGAACCCCAGCAATAACATCCACCTGACAGAACCCCAGCAATAACATCTATCTGACAGAACCCCAGCAATAACATCCACCTGACAGAACCCCAGCAATAACATCTATCTGACAGAACCCCAGCAATAACATCCACCTGACAGGACCCCAGCAATAACATCCACCTGAAAGAACCCCAGCAATAACATCCACCTGAAAGAACCCCAGCAATAACATCCACCTGAAAGAACCCCAGCAATAACATCCACCTGACAGAACCCCAGCAATAACATCCACCTGACAGAACCCCAGCAATAACATCTATCTGACAGAACCCCAGCAATAACATCCACCTGACAGGACCCCAGCTTGCTTATTTATTACCCTTCCTACCCTACTGCTCACAGAATGTCAACACACACACACACACACAAACACACCCAATCCTGTATAACTAACCTTGTGGGGACACACAATTCACTCCGATTCAAAATCGTATTTTCCCTAACCCTAACTTTAACCCCAAAAGCAAACCTTAACGCTAACCTTAAACCTAACCCTATCTCCAGACCATAACCCTAGCTGCTAACCCTAAACCTAATTAAACCCTAATTCTAACCTTAACCCTAAACCACCTAGAAATAGCATTTGACCTTTTGAGGACTAACAAAAGATCCCCAGTTGGTCAAATGTTGGGTTCTTTACTATGCTCTGAGAGAGAGAGAGAGAGAGAGAGAGAGAGAGTGAGACAATGAAAATACAGTGCCTTTGGAAAGTATTCAGGCCCCTTGACTTTTTCCACCTTTTGTTACGTTACAGTCTTATGCTAAAATTGATTAAATGAATATAAAATCTCAGCAATCTACACAAAATACCCCATAACGAAAAAGTGAAAACATGTTTTTAGAATTTTTTGCAAATGTATAAAAAATAAAAAGATAAATACCTTATTTATATAAGTATTCAGACCCTTCGCTATGAGACTCAAAATTGAGCCCAGGTGCATCCTGTTTCCATTGATTATCCTTGAGATGTTTCAACAATTTGATTGGAGTCCACCAGTGGTAAATTCAATTGATTGGACATGACTTGGAAAGGAACACACCTGTCTATATAAGGTCCCACAGATGACAATGTGTGTCAGAGCAAAAACCAAGCAATGAGGTCGAAGGAATTGCCTGTAGAGCTCCGAGACAGGATTGGGTCGAGGCACAAATCTGGGGAAGGGTACCAAAAATTGGCTTCGGCATTAAAGGACCCCAAGAACAAAGTGGTCTCGAACATTCTTAAATTGTGGAAGTTTGGAAACAAAACTCTTACTTGAGCTGGCCGCCCGGCCAAACTGAGCAATTATGAGAAAAGGGCCTTGGTCAGGGAGGTGATCAAGAACCCGATGGTCACTCTGACAGAGCTCTAAAGTTCCTCTGTGAAGATGGGAGAATTTTCCAGAAGGACAACCATCTCTACAGCACTCCACCAATCAGGAAGCCGCTCCTCAGTAAACGGCACATGACAGCCTGCTTGTAGTTTGCCAAAAGGCACCTAAAGATTATCAGAACATGAGAAACAAGATTCTCTGGTCTGATGAAACCAAGATTGAACTCTTTGGCCTGAATAGCAAGCGTCACATCTGGAGGAAACCTGACATTATCCCTACGGTGAAGCATGGTGGTGGCAGCATCATGCTGTGGGGATGTTTTTCAGCAGCAGGGACTGGGAAATTAGTCAGGATCAAGGCAAAGATGAACATAGCAAAAGTACAGAGATCCTTGATGAAAACCTGCTCCAGAGTGCTCAGGACCTCAGACTGGGACTAAGGTTCACCTTCAAACAGGACAACGACCATAAGCACACAGCCAAGACAACGCAGGAGTGGCTTCGGGAAAGTCTCTGAATGTCCTTGAGTGGCCCAGCCAGAGCCTGGACTTGAACCCGATCAAACATCATTGGAGAGACCTGAAAATAGCTGTGCAGCAACACTCCCCATCCAGCCTGACAGAGCTTGAGAGGATCTGCAGAGAAGAAAGGGAGAAACTCCCCAAATACAGGTGTGCCAACCTTGTAGTGTCATACCCAAGAAGACTTGAGGTTGTAATCGCTGCCAAAGGTGCTTCAACAAAGTACTGAGTTAAGGGTCTGAATACTTATGTAAATTTGATAATTAAGTTATGTATATTTCTTTTGCTTTGTCATTATGAGGTATTGTGTGTAGATTGATGAGTGGAAAAAACTATTTAATCCATTTTAGAATAAGGCTGTAACATAAACAAATGTGGAAAAGGTGAATGGGTCTGAATACTGCCTTCACTGCCAAACGTGCTTCAACAAATTACAGAGTAAAGGGCCTGAATACTTTTTGTTTTGGTTGAAATTATTCAACATTTTTAAAAACCTGTTTTTGATTTGTCATTATGGGGTATAGTGTGTAGATTGATAGGGGGGGGGACAATTTAATCCATTTTAGAATAGGGCTGTAACCTAACAAAATGTGGAAAGAGTCAAGGAGTCTGAATAGTTTTTGAGGGCACCGTAAATGCACCCTGATGGAACCTGCAGAGAGCTTGCTACCTAGGACAGTGTGAGCAGCCAGAGTCACAGCAGCAGTGTTTTCAGCCTTATTCAAACTAATGCATGTTGGAGCAAATATATGTGTCAATTCATGTGCATGTGTTCAGATTTGGACCTCTCTTATTCAAATATAAAATGAATGGGGGCCGCTCGGATCCGGTCCAAATATAGCCTCTAATGTTGGATTCTGTCCTGCATCAGATACCATGATTACTACTAATAACCTCCTGCCATGTTTAGGCCCTATATAGTGGCCATGTTTTATCACAACAATGAAAATCAAGCAGCTTGCTGTATTAATGGCTATGCTGTGTCTGGGTGCAGCTGGTCATTATGGGTCCATGTGTTATGCTACTCTTACCCACACAGCCTTCCTGTCTGTCATTCTGTTATTCTGTAATGTGGCACTCTGACCACAGACACTTTGTTAGAGGACAAAAACATTTATTTTCTCAAAGCAGGTAGCGGGGTAATAAAAGTCACACTCTAAGCATCAACCAAATGGCAATTGAGAGAGGAGAGAAGACCTCAATATAAGCATTGTTTGGGGATGAGAACTGTGGAACACACCAATTACTACTCCCAGTCAGTCCCCCAAAAAACAGAAATCAATGAGGACACAAAACTGAACAATCAGCTGCCCTCAGCTATCAACGTTGGAGTGGAATATGCAAAAATGCCAATTAAATGTGTTAGCATACACACACTTTTTCATGATATCCAAGCATCTGTAGCATTAGGCATGGTTCTCTTTATGCAAAATGGAGGCAGGGAAATGAATACGCAATCTACCACTGTTTTCATCATTAGTGAGCTACATCTCCAGCTAGGCTGCTCTGAGCCCATGAATGGGAGAGACTTTGTGTGCCCTCGATTGCCAAATTAATTATTGTCTTGACATCTTAATTCTCAGTTCTTGTGTGTGGTCAAATCAGGCTACTATAGAAAAGCAATCAAGCAATTATTCCTAAATGATATTTTCCCAACACACACTGATTGGTGATTCTTTTCTTATTGGGTAAGCTCATTCATTCTGAGCAGCTTGCTTGTTATGCCTCTACCATTACTCCTTCCCCTCTCATCTTACCTCTCTCTCTCTCTCTCTCTCTCTCTCTCTCTCTCTCTCTCTCCCTCCCTCCCTCCCTCCCTCCCTCCCTCAATCCCTCCCTCCCAGCACCAGGCCGCTGATGTTGTGAGATGACACACTCTACAAACGCCCAATGATCTATGGCGTTGTCTATTCCTCCAATTACTATTCACATCTCGGATTAACTTTGATGTGGAACCTAATGAGATAGGGAAGTTATCAAGGCAGTGGCTGATAGTGGTCTCATTTATTCCAGCACCTGGAACCGGCGAGTGACAAAAACTAATGAGGAGGAGTCTGCCAGTAAATCCCAGAGAGTTAAGGCAAGGAGAGTCTCCAGTAGCAGCACATCTTCAGTTCATCAGCCTATATGAAATGGTCTGGGTGCAGCTACAGCAACATGGAGACACATATGTTGCCTGTTAAAGAACCAAGGAAGTTTGGAGGAGATAAGAACCATCTCTCTTCCCTCCAGCATCTCTCTCTTAACAGCTACTCCAAGGCTTTAACGGCCAGGCTAATTGCTGGGTTTGTTTTGCTGTGGGGGGTGTGGAAGTTACAGTATACACCCTTCCCCTTATCTAAGAGCATTAAAACCATTATGCTCCACATTTGGCCCCAGTGTAATCCAGATGCGGTGTGGCAGAAATGGGGGAGAATATTTGACTATCACTGAATGGTCATTATAAGGGAAATAGTGTACATATTCAGTATTTGAATTGAAAACCGTTATCTGTGAATAGGGTCTGCACAATAGTCAATTATGTTAAAGAGAAATATGCATTACCATAATCCATAATACCACGAATTTACAACAATGAAACAGAGCAGTACAATAGTGCCATTTAATTTGAAACAATACCCTACCGTATGGTAGTGCCATTTAATTTGAAACAATACCCTACCGTATGGTAGTGCCATTTAATTTGAAACAATACCCTACCGTATGGTAGTGACATTTAATTTGAAACAATACCCTACCGTATGGTAGTGACATTTAATTTGAAACAATATCCTACCGTATGGTAGTGCCATTTAATTTGAAACAATACCCTACCGTATGGTAGTGCCATTTAATTTGAAACAATACCCTACCGTATGGTAGTGACATTTAATTTGAAACAATACCCTACCGTATGGTAGTGACATTTAATTTGAAACAATATCCTACCGTATGGTAGTGCCATTTAATTTGAAACAATACCCTACCGTATGGTAGTGCCATTTAATTTGAAACAATACCCTACCGTATGGTAGTGCCATTTAATTTGAAACAATACCCTACCGAATGGTAGTGACATTTAATTTGAAACAATACCCTACCGTATGGTAGTGCCATTTAATTTGAAACAATACCCTACCGTATGGTAATGACATGTTTTTAATGGCAGGAACTTAATTCAATTGCCCACCATTTGCTTTAATGTCTTTAATGTTTAATGGCTCTCTATCTGACTCACTATCATGCTCCATTGCACCAAATGATTGTTTCAAATGAATTCACAAGAACATTAAACAATTGTCTTTGATTTGAAAATGTATGTTTCATTTTGATTGTCATTTGAATAAACTTTGAATAAAACATTTCAGTTCTTCAACTATTTCTCTCTGTACAACCTTTCGGTGTATTGCACATTTTTACATTTACATCCTTTATCAGAAGCCCTTATCCAGAGCGACTAGCGTTAAGTGACAGATTTTTCAGCTAGTCGGCCTGGGATTCAAACCAGCGACCTTTTGGTTACTAGCCCGTTACTGGCTACCTACCGCCTAATGTACTGTAAGGCAATGTCATTATTGCTGAAAAACTGAATTATTGTCTATGAAAATATAATCAAAGGGTTATAATATATTGCATTTAACAATACCATTGTTCATTATAATCTAATGGTGCTTTAAAATAATACTTTAATTATCAAGCAGAAACATATTACTGTAATATCGCTTAGGGAAGGAAAATAACTGAATGTGAAGTTAACAGTGAATTCTCCTGCACTGACTGACTTTGTGTAGAGTAGCAGGAAGTGTGTGCCTTTTGATTCAGAGTATAAAAGTAACTCATATTTGTACATCTAACACATACTCGAAGTGAATGAGCAGCCCATGAATGTGTTTCTATGAGGTAGTGGAGAGCTCTACAGACTTTAAAGCCCAAGACCAATTAAGCCTTGCCTCATCGGGAGAAAGAGAGGAGCTGAAAGCTGAACACGTTAGATAATGCTGCCTCGTAAAGGCGCCGACTCGCTCAGTGTAAAATTAGAGAGACAGAAAATCTTGATAAAGGGAGAAAAAAAAACAGACAGACACTAGGGGGAGAACGGAAAGAGATGGTGAACACAGTGGATGTGCCAGCCACGCTAAGCCTATGGATGTCTGTACCACAGCTTCTGAAGTCCTGCACACCAGACAGATAGACAGACATCTCCCCATCCCCTTAGCTCCTCTCTCTTTACCTCTGTCTTTAAATATCTCTCTCTTTTACCTCTCTCTCTCAGACGTGTCATCAGACGTTGAAGAAAACAGAGAAATACTTGACAGAGAGGTATGGGAAGAGAGCACTCTGGATTTTTGACATTCTTTGCACTGCTGCTTCAAAATGTGGAGGGTTGAAGAGGCTAGGAAAAGCAACTCAAAATGTGTTTGTTTATTTGTTGGCTTTTCTCTCCCTCTCCTTTATGGAGGCAGGCTGGAGGTCTCAGCCATATTCAGATGGCCTCATCCCTGATCTGCATAGTGGTGTGAGACAAACACTCATTTATTAGATCATTTACAAATCAGAGTCATTCAAACCATATCATTCAATAAGATGACCCCCTTTCATTTATTCCACAGACATTATTGGTTAAGAAGAAAATAGCTATTTGCTCAACAAATGTTTAGTGTTATTCAACAACACCATGCTAAAGTGCACTGACAGAATTATCTTATGATCATAGCAATCGAAATGATGAGCTTTTCTGGAGTTATTTGACTCTGAGCAACATACAAATGACAAATTTTAATAGCAATGCCCATGCCCTGTCCAGTTGAGGTTTAGTCTTTTTCAGCCATCTAAAGTCAGCAAAAAATGTCCTCTCACTTTCAACTGCGTTTACTTTCAGCAAACTTAACATGTGTAAATATTTGTATGAACATAATATTCAACAACTGAGACATAAACTGAACAGGTTCCACAGACCTGTGACTAACAGAAATGGAATAATGTGTCCCTGAATCAAAGGGGGGGGGTCAAAATCAAAAGTAACAGTCAGTATGTGGTCTGGCTGCAAGCTGCATTAAGTACTGCAGTGCATCTCCTCCTTATGGACTGCACCAGATTTGCCAGTTCTAGGGGTGAGTTGTTAACCCACTCTTCCAGCAAGGCACCTGCAAGGTCCCTGACATTTGGGGGAATGGCACTAGCCCTCACCCTCCAATCCAACAGGTCCCAGATGTGCTCAATAGGATTGAGATCCAGGCCCTTCGCTGACCATGGCAGAACACTGACATTCCTGTCTTGCAGGAAATCACGCACAGAACGAGCAGTATGGCTGGTGGCATTGTCATACTGGAGGGTCATGTCAGGATGAGCCTGCAGGAAGAGTACCACATGGGGGATGTGGATGTCTTCCCTGTAACGCACAGCATTGAGATTACCTGCAATGACAAGCTCAGTCTGATGATGCTGTGACACACCGCCCCAGACCATGATGGACCCTACACCTCCAAATCAATCCCGCTCCAGAGTACAGGCCTCGGGGTGTAACGCTCATTCCTTCGACGATAAACACGAATTCGACCATCACACCCTGGTGAGGCAAAACCGTGACTCGTCAGTGAAGAGCACGTTTTGCCAGTCCTGTCTGGTCCTGCGATGGTGGGTTTGTCCCCCATAGGCAACGTTGTTGCCGGTGATGTCTGGTGAGGACCTGCCTTACAGCAGGCCTACAAGCCCTCAGTCCAACCTCTCTCAGCCTACTAGGGCAGTCTGAGCACTGATGGAGAGATTGTACGTTCCTGGTGTAACGCGGGTAGTTGTTGTTGCCATCCTGTACCTGTCCCGCAGGTGTGATGTTCGGATGTGCCGATCCTGTGCAGGTATTGTTACACATGGTCTGCCACTGTGAGGACGATCAGCTGTCCTTGCAATTTATTGCCCTGGCCACATCTGCAGTCCTGATGCCTCCTTGCAGCATGCCCAAGGCACGTTCAAGCAGATGAGCAGGGACCCTGGGCATCTTTCTTTTTGTGTTTTTCAGAGTCAGTAGAAAGACCTCTTTAGTGTCCTAAGTTTTCATAACTGTGACCTTAAATTACCTACCGTCTGTAAACTGTTAGTGTCTTAACGACCGTTCCACAGGTGCTTGTTCATGAATTGTTTATGTATCATTGAACAAGCATGGGAAACAGTGTTTAAACCTTTTACAATGAAGATCTGTGAAGTTATTTGGATTTTTACGAATTATCTTTGAAAGACAAGGTCATGAAAAAGGGACGTTTATTTTTTTGCTCAGTGTATTTCCTGTGTTTGAGGGGGTGCAAAATCCTCTTTTAAATTGATTGCTCTAATTTTACTCCTGTGACTCTTCCATACTCTTGCTTGGGCCTGTAGTTTTTTCCTGTTAAGCTTGGGAATGTCTGTAATGACTTGTCAAACACACCCTGGTAATGGCTGAAATGGTCTCAATGGAATACATTGTCATTCAGTTTTTAATTTAAAAAAAACAACCTTTATTTAACTAGGCAAGTCAGTTAAGAACAAATTCTTATTTACAATGACGGCCTAGGAACAGTGGGTTAACCTTTAGTTTACTGGCCCAACGCTCTACCCACTAGGCTCCCTGCCGCCCAGTTGCAGCTATGAGAACGGTAAAGCTTTGTCAGGGATTAAACGCATTGTCTTGACACTTACATCAGAAAGGGAATAAAGATAACTTTATTTTGATGGGTTGTTCATTTTTTGTGGAATTGAAAAAATAAACAATTGAATACAGTTGAAATGTTAACAAAATAGATTAGTGATATTATGTCTGATGTCAAACAATATAAAGTATGCATAGATTGGTATAATCTAGAGCCAAGCGAGTTGATTTTTAATCCGAGCGTGTAATGCTAATGACACACGTGACAACGTGACAACAGATAGGCCTAGACAGAGCAGATGATTGTAGATAGGCCTAGACAGAGCAGATGATTGCAGATAGGCCTAGACAGAGCAGATGATTGCAGATAGGCCTAGACAGAGCAGATGATTGCAGATAGGCCTAGACAGAGCAGGTGATTGCAGATAGGCCTAGACAGAGCAGATGATTGCAGATAGGCCTAGACAGAGCAGGTGATTGCAGATAGGCCTAGACAGAGCAGGTGATTGCAGATAGGCCTAGACAGAGCAGGTGATTGCAGATAGGCCTAGACAGAGCAGGTGATTGCAGATAGGCCTAGACAGAGCAGGTGATTGTAGATAGGCCTTGACAGAGCAGGTGATTGCAGATAGGCTTAGACAGAGCAGGTGATTGCAGATAGGCCTAGACAGAGCAGGTGATTGTAGATAGGCCTAGACAGAGCAGGTGATTGCAGATAGGCCTAGACAGAGCAGATGATTGCAGATAGGCCTAGACAGAGCAGATGATTGCAGATAGGCCTAGACAGAGCAGATGATTGCAGATAGGCCTAGACAGAGCAGGTGATTGTAGATAGGCCTAGACAGAGCAGGTGATTGCAGATAGGCTTAGACAGAGCAGATGATTGCAGATAGGCCTAGACAGAGCAGGTGATTGCAGATAGGCTTAGACAGAGCAGGTGATTGCAGATAGGCCTAGACAGAGCAGGTGATTGCAGATAGGCCTAGACAGAGCAGGTGATTGCAGATAGGCCTAGACAGAGCAGGTGATTGCAGATAGGCCTAGACAGAGCAGGTGATTGTAGATAGGCCTAGATAGAGCAGGAGATTGTAGATAGACCTAGACAGAGCAGGTGATTGCAGATAGGCCTAGACAGAGCAGGTGATTGCAGATAGGCCTAGACAGAGCAGGTGATTGCAGATAGGCCTAGACAGAGCAGGTGATTGCAGATAGGCCTAGACAGAGCAGGTGATTGCAGATAGGCCTAGATAGAGCAGGAGATTGTAGATAGACCTAGACAGAGCAGGTGATTGCAGATAGGCCTAGACAGAGCAGGTGATTGCAGATAGGCCTAGACAGAGCAGGTGATTGCAGATAGGCCTAGACAGAGCAGGTGATTGCAGATAGGCCTAGACAGAGCAGGTGATTGTAGATAGGCCTAGATAGAGCAGGAGATTGTAGATAGACCTAGACAGAGCAGGTGATTGCAGATAGGCCTAGACAGAGCAGGTGATTGCAGATAGGACTAGACAGAGCAGGTGATTGCAGATAGGACTAGACAGAGCAGGTGATTGGTGGCTACAGCCCTGTTCCATCCCTTTATGTTGAGAAATTAATTCCTGCTCTTTTCCTTCAATACAGCATCAACAATAGTCATTCATTAAATAGCTTACTGCAAAAGGATCAGGTGTCGTTTGTTTTAATTTGAGGTAGAAAATAATATTATTTTGCTGGTCACTAGCCTATATTTAGTGGGATGCTTGGAGGAGGGTGTATAGATGCTGCTTTCTTTGAAGATGTTTCTGTCCATTTCCTGAGCTGCATTTGGCTCCTCGCTCCCTTTGTTGACTTTGTCCTGCCTCTCCCCAATAAACAATCCCCGGGCTGATACAATGCCAGGTTCTGTCTGAAACAATCAGGACTCGTGCCCCTCTCAAGCATGCCAAGCAAATCAAACCCCAGGCAGAGACAAACAGGCGGTGCAGCTGTCCTCAGACAAAATCAACCACTTCCGGGCCATAGAGAAGGACTGGGGTGCTGGGCTCACCCTAAATGGACCATTGTTGTTGCTCTCCCAGAAACCCATAGTACCACACAACACTCGATTGTGGTGGAAAATGATTATATCCCCCTCTCTCCTCGTTGTTGCACAAGGCAACCTCGTGGCAGTCTGTAGGGGGGAAGAATAGGCCCACCCTGCTGGAAATGTGTGGAATGGATCCAGTCGAGTCTACGACAACACTCGCCACAATCAGTATCCCGAGTGAAGCAGATTCTGCATGTCTGGCAGTCAAGGCACTCGACATACCACAGCAGTTTGACAGGGTGTTGAAAGCAGGTTCACATTTTAATATTCAGTGCACCTATTCATTAACATTCTATTCTGGTCCACAATGGAGACTGGAGAGGCTTTGACCCGCCACATTCTCAGATCAAGGTCACTAACTAAGAAAACAAAATCTGCATTGTATTCCTGACGCTTTTTATCTCCCAGACTGCCATACCCCACCAAAAATGTCTCCCCTCACAGATGAATACATTCATCATGTTCTCAATTTGGATGCTTCTCAAAGAAAATGTTTAAAGTTAAATTATTATTTTGATCTCATACTATGAAGGGCAATTTCATCTTAAGGACAGGGCAGTTGGAGTCATGGTACAGTTGGGATCCGTTAAAGGATGGACCTCTTTATTCAATCCCACACTCTCACCTACAAACATGGCTTTGTGGGGGCTCTGTCTAAAACATATCTGGAGTTCAAGCCAATAGGTGTCTAGTTTTCATGGCAACCAAGCTATGCAGTCCCCAAAACCTATTTGAAAATATACATACTTGCACATATGCGTGCACACACACACACACACACACACACACACACACACACACACACACACACACACACACACACACACAGAGAGAGAGAGAATAAATCCAGCCAATGAGTCGATTATGTGACTGGACCGTTTGACAAAGGGTGAGCATGTTGCAAACACGTCCCCTGTCAGTACTGGGTGTATGTGGGCAGACACAGTCTCATTAAAATACATACAGACCCAGCACAGCTTTGGTGGGTGGGAATGATGCTCCATCAATTTGTCATTACAACGGCCCTGTCCCCACCCACTGGCATGTATCTCCCTGCCACTGTCCCCTCCCAGGACAGAACAATGGCAGCCTCCTTTATTGCCTGTGTGGCCTGCCTGATCAGGGGTCAGCACTAATCCTTGGGGAGTCCTTACATTGTGTTTTACCAACCAGGGTCAAACTGTTTGAAATGAGGGGGTTTAGTTAAACATCTATTAGCAAGGTCCAATGTGTTATTGCCTGATTTATGAGAGGCTGTTGTGCTCAGCTGTCCTCATACTCAACAGCGTATGGCCAGTATGCCACATGACTCATGTTATGTGACACACAGCCAACACAAAACACACCATACTGCATACGTATACAAATGAATACTGACTGAACCCATTGTACCCCAAACATGTCAAAATATATAGATCATGTGTTACATATATAATTAAAGAATAAATTGAGCCTGTTCAAAAAGTACTATTTCAGATGCTGACAGACAGCCCTCTTTGCCACTGAGAGGCGCCATGCTCTTCAGCGCTTACTAAAACAAGTTGAAAGAGAAACATCTGTTGTGGTGGATTCTGTGTAGCCTGACTGTTAGCTTGGTTAGTGTAGCTGACATTCAAAGAGGGGAGAAACACGGACAACAATCCCAGCAGTCCCTGCTGCGATAAGACATTTCACATGGTGGCCGTGTCTTTTGATACAGCTCTTGTGATCCCTGCTGGTGTGGCTTTTAGAAGGTAGCCGACACACACGCACACACACACAGCACAGGCCCATGGCAACACAAGTGCTAACCACTATACCAAATGTGAACATAACTCATTATTTCTGCTTTCCTAGGATTCTGTTTTTATGGTATTCAAGAAATATTGGGTCAGAGAAAGAATAAATATCAGACTCATAAATTCCACCATAGAGCCTGCATGACATAAAAACGTTATTTACTCTATCCTTTTACCAATATGCATTGAATACTGCTTCTCGGCTAAACTAGCTACCCTCCAAACAAGCAGAGAAAGCAAGACTTCCATGTCCATGAGAGTAGACTTATATCTGGGGAAGAGGGAGGAGTTATATCTGGGGGAAGAGGGAGGAGTTATATCTGGGGGAAGAGGGAGGAGTTATATCTGGGGGAAGAGGGAAGAGTTATATCTGGGGAAGAGGGAAGAGTTATATCTGGGGAAGAGGGAAGAGTTATATCTGGGGGAAGAGGGAAGAGTTATATCTGGGGGAAGAGGGAAGAGTTATATCTGGGGAAGAGGGAAGTGTTATATCTGGGGGAAGAGGGAAGAGTTATATCTAGGGAAGAGGGAAGAGTTATATCTGCGGGAAGAGGGAAGAGTTATATCTGGGGGAAGAGGAAAGACTTATATCTGGGGGAAGAGGGAAGAGTTATATCTGGGGAAGAGGGAAGAGTTATATGTGGGGGAAGAGGGAAGAGTTATATCTGGGGAAGGGGGAGGAGTTATATCTGGGGGAAGAGGACAGTAGAGTTATATCTGGGGGAAGAGGACAGTAGAGTTATATCTGGGGGAAGAGGACAGTAGAGTTATATCTGGGGGAAGAGGACAGTAGAGTTATATCTGGGGCCAGAGGACAGTAGAGTTATATCTGGGGGAAGAGGACAGTAGAGTTATATCTGGGGGAAGAGGACAGTAGAGTTATATCTGGGGGAAGAGGACAGTAGAGTTATATCTGTGGGAAGAGGACAGTAGAGTTATATCTGGGGCCAGAGGACAGTAGAGTTATATCTGGGGGAAGAGGACAGTAGAGTTATATCTAGGGGAAGAGGACAGTAGAGTTATATCTGGGGCCAGAGGACAGTAGAGTTATATCTAGGGGAAGAGGACAGTAGAGTTATATCTGGGGGAAGAGGACAGTAGAGTTATATCTGGGGCAAGAGGACAGTAGAGTTATATCTGGGGGAAGAGGACAGTAGAGTTATATCTGGGGGAAGAGGACAGTAGAGTTATATCTGGGGGAAGAGGACAGTAAGAGTTATATCTGGGGGAAGAGGACAGTAAGAGTTATATCTGGGGGAAGAGGACAGTAGAGTTACATCTGGGGGAAGAGGACAGTAGAGTTACAGTATATCTGGGGGAAGAGGACAGTAGAGTTATATCTGGGGGAAGAGGACAGTAGAGTTACATCTGGGGGAAGAGGACAGTATAGTTATATCTGGGGGAAGAGGACAGTAGAGTTATATCTGGGGGAAGAGGACAGTAGAGTTATATCTGGGGGAAGAGGACAGTAGAGTTACAGTATATCTGGGGGAAGATGACAGTAGAGTTATATCTGGGTGAAGAGGACAGTAGAGTTATATCTGGGGGAAGAGGACAGTAGAGTTATATCTGGGGAAGAGGACAGTAAGAGTTATATCTGGGGGAAGAGGGAAGAGTTATATCTGGGGGAAGAGGACAGTAGAGTTATATTTGGAGAAGAGGGAAGAGTTATATCTGAGGGAAGAGGACAGTAGAGTTATATCTGGGGGAAGAGGACAGTAGAGTTATATCTGTGGGAAGAGGACAGTAGAGTTATATCTGGGGCCAGAGGACAGTAGAGTTATATCTGGGGGAAGAGGACAGTAGAGTTATATCTAGGGGAAGAGGACAGTAGAGTTATATCTGGGGCCAGAGGACAGTAGAGTTATATCTAGGGGAAGAGGACAGTAGAGTTATATCTGGGGGAAGAGGACAGTAGAGTTATATCTGGGGCAAGAGGACAGTAGAGTTATATCTGGGGGAAGAGGACAGTAGAGTTATATCTGGGGGAAGAGGACAGTAGAGTTATATCTGGGGGAAGAGGACAGTAAGAGTTATATCTGGGGGAAGAGGACAGTAAGAGTTATATCTGGGGGAAGAGGACAGTAGAGTTACATCTGGGGGAAGAGGACAGTAGAGTTACAGTATATCTGGGGGAAGAGGACAGTAGAGTTATATCTGGGGGAAGAGGACAGTAGAGTTACATCTGGGGGAAGAGGACAGTATAGTTATATCTGGGGAAGAGGACAGTAGAGTTATATCTGGGGGAAGAGGACAGTAGAGTTATATCTGGGGGAAGAGGACAGTAGAGTTACAGTATATCTGGGGGAAGATGACAGTAGAGTTATATCTGGGTGAAGAGGACAGTAGAGTTATATCTGGGGGAAGAGGACAGTAGAGTTATATCTGGGGGAAGAGGACAGTAAGAGTTATATCTGGGGGAAGAGGGAAGAGTTATATCTGGGGGAAGAGGACAGTAGAGTTATATTTGGAGAAGAGGGAAGAGTTATATCTGAGGGAAGAGGACAGTAGAGTTATATCTGAGGGAAGAGTTATATCTGGGGGAAGAAGACAGTAGAGTTATATCTGGGGGAAGAGGGAAGAGTTATATCTGGGGGAAGAGTACAGTAGAGTTATATATGCGGGAAGAGGGAAGAGTTATATCTGGGGGAAGAGGGAAGAGTTATATCTGGGGGAAGAGTGAAGAGTTATATCTGAGGGAAGAAATGTACGCTCACAACGCAGCACTTTGGTCCACTTCTTACGATGGCCGTGACAGAACTACCAGCCACAAAAGGACCAAGCAGCGTGGTAAAAAGGAAGACTGGACATGGGATGACATCCTGGATGGTAAAGGATCCTGGACATGGGAGGAGATCCTGGCCGGAAGGGATCGCCTTCCATGGGAACAGGTGGAAGCAGCCAGGAAGGCGGAGGCAGCTGGTAAGGGCCCCATCGTTACGAGGGAACACGGCTCGCAAGGAAGCCCGAGAGGCAGCCCCAAAACATTTTTGGGGGGAGGCACATGGGGAGTTTGGCTGAGTCAGGTTGGAGACCTGAGCCAACTCCCCGTGCTTACCGTGGCGAGCGTCGTACTGGTCAGGCAACGTGTTATGCGGTGGAGCGCACGTTGTCTCCAGTGGGCGTTCACAGCCCGGGGCGCTACCTTCCAGCTCCCCGAATTGGCCGGGCTAGAGTGGGCATCCAGCCAGGTCGGAGGGTGCCGGCTCAGCGCATCTGGCCGCCAATACGTCTCTACGGCCCAGGATTTCCTGCGGCGGCTCTGCGCACTGTGTCTCCTGTGCGTCTGCACAGCCCAGTGTGTCCTGTGCCTGCGCCCCACACGTGCCAGGCCAAAGTAACCATCCAGCCAGGACGGGTTGTGCAGGCTCTACGCTCGAGACCTCCAGTGCGCCTCCACGGCCCAGTGTATCCTGTGCCCGCTCCCAGAACCAGGCCTCCTGTTTGTCTTCCCAGCCTGGTGAGTCCTGGGGGGTACTGTCACGCCCTGACCTGAGAGAGCCTTTTTATTTCTATTTTGGTTTGGTCAGGGTGTGATTTGGGTGGGTATTCTATGTTTTGTTTTCTATGTTTCAGCCGGGTATGGTTCTCAATCAGGGACAGCTGTCTATCATTGTCTCTGATTGGGAATCATACTTAGGTAGCCCTTTTTCCCTCCTTCAGTGTGGGTAGTTAACTTTGTTAGTGGCACTGTAGCCCTGTAAGCTTCACGGTTGTTTCTTTGTTTGTTGTTTTGTTGGCGACATTTTAAATAAAAGGAAAATGTACGCTCACAACGCAGCACTTTGGTCCACTTCTTACGATGGCCATGACAACAGTTGTTATATCTGGGGGAAGAGGACAGTAGAGTTATATCTGGGGCAAGAGGACAGTAGAGTTATATCTGGGGCCAGAGGACAGTAGAGTTATATCTGGGGGAAGAGGACAGTAGAGTTATATCTGGGGGAAGAGGACAGAAGAGTTATATCTGGGGCCAGAGGACAGTAGAGTTATATCTGGGGGAAGAGGACAGTAGAGTTATATCTGGGGCCAGAGGACAGTAGAGTTATATCTGGGGGAAGAGGACAGTAGAGTTATATCTGGGGGAAGAGGACAGTAGAGTTATATCTGGGGCAAGAGGACAGTAGAGTTATATCTGGGGCAAGAGGACAGTAGAGTTATATCTGGGGCCAGAGGACAGTATAGTTATATCTGGGGCCAGAGGACAGTAGAGTTATATCTGGGGCCAGAGGACAGTAGAGTTATATCTAGGGGAAGAGGACAGAAGAGTTATATCTGGGGCCAGAGGACAGTAGAGTTATATCTGGGGGAAGAGGACAGTAGAGTTATATCTGGGGCCAGAGGACAGTAGAGTTATATCTGGGGGAAGAGGACAGAAGAGTTATATCTGGGGCCAGAGGACAGTAGAGTTATATCTGGGGGAAGAGGACAGTAGAGTTATATCTGGGGCCAGAGGACAGTAGAGTTATATCTGGGGGAAGAGGACAGTAGAGTTATATCTGGGGGAAGAGGACAGAAGAGTTATATCTGGGGGAAGAGGACAGTAGAGTTATATCTGGGGGAAGAGGACAGTAGAGTTATATCTGGGGCCAGAGGACAGTAGAGTTATATCTGGGGGAAGAGGACAGTAGAGTTATATCTGGGGGAAGAGGACAGTAGAGTTATATCTGGGGGAAGAGGACAGAAGAGTTATATCTGGGGCCAGAGGACAGTAGAGTTATATCTGGGGGAAGAGGACAGTAGAGTTATATCTGGGGCCAGAGGACAGTAGAGTTATATCTGGGGGAAGAGGACAGTAGAGTTATATCTGGGGGAAGAGGACAGTAGAGTTATATCTGGGGCAAGAGGACAGTAGAGTTATATCTGGGGCAAGAGGACAGTAGAGTTATATCTGGGGCCAGAGGACAGTATAGTTATATCTGGGGCCAGAGGACAGTAGAGTTATATCTGGGGCCAGAGGACAGTAGAGTTACGTTATATCTGGGGCCAGAGGACAGTAGAGTTACAGTATATCTGGGGCCAGAGGACAGTAGAGTTACAGTATATCTGGGGCCAGAGGACAGTGGAGTTACAGTATATCTGGGGGAAGAGGACAGTAGAGTTACAGTATATCTAGGGCCAGAGGACAGTAGAGTTACAGTATATCTGGGGCCAGAGGACAGTAGAGTTACAGTATATCTGGGGCCAGAGGACAGTAGAGTTACAGTATATCTGGGGCCAGAGGACGGTAGAGTTACAGTATATCTGGGGCCAGAGGACAGTAGAGTTACAGTATATCTGGGGGAAGAGGACAGTAGAGTTATATCTGGGGCCAGAGGACAGTAGAGTTACAGTATATCTGGGGCCAGAGGACAGTAGAGTTCCAGTATATCTGGGGGAAGAGGACAGTAGAGTTATATCTGGGGCCAGAGGACAGTAGAGTTACAGTATATCTGGGGGAAGAGGGCAGTAGAGTTATATCTGGGGCCAGAGGACAGTAGAGTTACAGTATATCTGGGGGAAGAGGACAGTAGAGTTACAGTATATCTGGGGCCAGAGGACAGTAGAGTTACAGTATATCTGGGGCCAGAGGACAGTAGAGTTACAGTATATCTGGGGCCAGAGGTCAGTAGAGTTACAGTATATCTGGGGCCAGAGGACAGTAGAGTTACAGTATATCTGGGGGAAGAGGACAGTAGAGTTATATCTGGGGCCAGAGGACAGTAGAGTTACAGTATATCTGGGGGAAGAGGGCAGTAGAGTTATATCTGGGGCCAAAGGACAGTAGAGTTACAGTATATCTGGGGGAAGAGGACAGTAGAGTTATATCTGGGGCCAGAGGACAGTAGAGTTACAGTATATCTGGGGGAAGAGGACAGTAGAGTTACAGTATATATGGGGCCAGAGGACAGTAGAGTTACAGTATATCTGGGGGAAGAGGACAGTAGAGTTACAGTATATATGGGGCCAGAGGACAGTAGAGTTACAGTATATCTGGGGGAAGAGGACAGTAGAGTTACAGTATATCTGGGGGAAGAGGACAGTAGAGTTACAGTATATCTGGGGGAAGAGGACAGTAGAGTTACAGTATATATGGGGCCAGAGGACAGTAGAGTTACAGTATATCTGGGGGAAGAGGACAGTAGAGTTACAGTATATATGGGGCCAGAGGACAGTAGAGTTACAGTATATCTGGGGGAAGAGGACAGTAGAGTTATATCTGGGGCCAGAGGACAGTCATTGAATATAACACCCTCTCTAGGATGGAAGTAAACAAGCTTCTCTAATTACAGCAGCACTACAGCAATTTCTCAGCTCAAGCAGGCAACAGAATGGTCCTCTATTACTTTACTCCCAGTTGCAAATGCTCAAGATAATGACCAGTTACTAATTGGTGCTTATACCTTAGGCTATACCGGTTCATGAGGAATATAATTGCATCTATTATAGTTGTAAATAATCCCTGAAATTAGCATCTTTTAGCAAAAAGCCATGATAAATAATGGTATGGAGGATGTTCAGAGAAAAGGTGTCGGCGTCGATACTGAATCGGTTGATTTATTATTAACTACAGGGGTTCAGGGCAGAGGGAAAGCCTTTTCTATGATATTATGTTTCACCGCATCTACCAGCATTAATGAAGGCACTAATGTGTGTGTGTGTGTGTGTGTGTGTGTGTGTGTGTGTGTGTGTGTGTGTGTGTGTGTGTGTGTGTGTGTGTGTGTGTGTGTGTGTGTGTGTGTGTGTGTGTGTGTGTGTGTGTGTGTGTGTGTGTGTGTGTGTGTGAAGTGGAGAGTAGGTAGGGTGGGTGGTATATTACATGCAGATCACGCTTCCCAGGCTTCAGCAGCTCGTCTTTTGTGTTGGCTCTTCCGTCAGCTGTTGACTTCCTAAGTGTCTCAGACAGCCGTGTGTCTGTCTGCGCCTCTGTCCACTGGCTTGTCCTGGTCACATTTCTGAAGTCTGCTGACTGCTAATGGCCGTGTCCAGACAAAGAGCCCACTCTGTGGCCACTCTGTGGTGCTGGGCCGGGGGCCAGGGAGAGCCAGGCGGGCCAGGGTAGCTGGGTGTGGGAAGAGGGTGGGCTGGAGCTGGGCAGAGCACCCGGCACTGCCTGCCTCTCTGCACCCATGTCACGCTTGTGTGACAACCACTCCTCTGTGCTTGTTTGAACTGTCCCTCCTAATTAGCACTAATAAGTGACTCTGTAAGGATGAGCAAACACAGTGCATCCACCCACACACACACACACACCCCAACATGCATTCTTGCTCTCTCCTCCTCCCTACACTTAGTAGCCAAAGAAATCCCAGGAGCACAAACTCACTATTAGACAGAGGGAAATGCAGCTCGTTCTGAGCAAACAAGTGGTAGTAAAGAGGTAAATTATTGATAAGTCATTTGAAGAGTTTGCCTGAAAATGATTTTACCTCCGTCTTCCTGCTACTGAAGAATTGATTAGACCCTGCTCGATCAAAGAGGCTGCATCAATAGAGGTAATGAGCAGAGAAGGCATGCTCCAGCCCAAGTTATTTACCACATTGTTTCATGTGAGAGAGAGAGGACGGAGGAGAGATGAAGGAGGAGAGCCCTAATCTGTCAGGTGGAAATTTGAAGGCGGCCCTGTTAAGACAGTTAGACAGAGTTATTGACGAGTCCTGGTGGCAGGAGCACCCAATCCAGTTCTCCTGTGAACTACAGGGTCGTACTGTCTCCGGCTACTCACTGGAGGAGATGACGATGCTCAGATCACCTCTGTAAACTCAGTTCACTATACACTCCACTACTTAGAAAGTAAACTAGTTAAAAGTATAGTGAGACAGGACTGTAAAAGTACACTTTTACTACGTTACAGTGTCTATTACAGGTGATATCCTTCAGCTGTTAACAAAGTGGAAAAATATGAGTGTATGAATAAATGGAAAGTTGAGAAGTCCCTACTTAAATTCAGTATTTCATAAATAAATTCCACCATAAACTCATACAGAGTAGAAAGAAAAGAATAGTGGGTACTCTTCTATTTTGGAAGTGTTGAATTGTGGAATTAGTAAAGCTTCAGTGTTGTTGTGCAGCTCTGCTGTCTCCTTCCCTGTCTATTGTTCCCTGGCTGTTTTTGTCATGCAGAAGGCAGAGAAGGGTATTAAAGGCAGATCTCTTTATTATTTTAAATGTGGCACCCAAGATTAGAGCGCGCATGCCAAACACTGTGGAAACACTTAATTGATTTCCTTTGGCCTGTTTTCCTCTCTACTGTAGCACAGAGCAGCACATCAGCAGAAGCAGCTCTGGCGCCTCTGCTGTCAACAGAGCTGCCAAGTACCTCATTAGTATTCCCAGCAGTGGCATTTGCCAGCCTGAGCGTTGCCGTGGTGACGCTGCCCACACAAGTGATGATAAATGGTGCTTTCAGCACTACTCCCTCCCATAAAAAAGAACAGGGAGCTGAGGAGTCCCTGGCCAGGCCCCAGCACCCAGGCTCCAGCACCCAGGCTCCAGCACCCAGGCATCAGGACACAGGCATCAGGACACATCACCCAGTCTTCAGGACACAGGCATCAGGACCCAGCACCCAGGCGTCAGGCACTGTTGTCGAGGTACTGCTGGGAGCCGCAGCCTGACTTTTTGGGGTAGGGTTTAGGGAGTACACAGCAAATTTGCAGGTGTGAATTTCTCAGTGTTGTGAGTGTTACATCCCTGGTACCGAACTCCCTGCCATCCAGGACCAGGCCGTGTCAGAGGAAGGCCCTACAAATTGTGAAAGACTCCAGCCACCCAAATCATAGACTGTTCTCTCTGCTACCAGACGGCAAGCATTACCGATGCACTAAGTCTGGAACCAATAAGACCCTGAACAGCTTCTATCCCCCCAGGCCATAAGCCTGCTAAAGAGTTAGTTAAATAGTTAACCAAATAGCTACCTGCATTGACCAACTCTTTTGACTCATCACATTAACTGCTGGGAATCTTTATTATCTAACCTAACTTTCCCCCTACCTACAGTGCATTCGGTAAAGTATTCAGACCCCTTGACTTTTTACACATTTTGTTACGTTACGTTACATATATTTTTAGAATTACATTTAGATAAGTACTCAAACCCTTTACTCAGTACTTTGTTGAAGCACCTTTGGCATTGATTACAGCCTTGAGTCTTCTTGGGTATGATGCTACAAGCTTGGCACATCTGTATTTGGGGAGTTTCTCCCATTCTTCTCTGCAGATCCTCTCAAGCTCTGTCAGGTTGGATGGGGAGTGTCACTGCACAGCTATTTTCAGGTCTCTCCAGAGATGTTCGATCGGGTTCAATTCTGGGCTCTGGCTGGGCCACTCAAGAACATTCAGAGACTTGTCCCGAAGCCACTCCTGCGTTGCCTTGGCTGTGTGCTTAGGGTCATTGTCCGGACAGCTCTAGAAAGAGTCCTGGTGGTTCCAAACTTCTTCCATTTAATAATGACTAAGGCCACTGTGTTCCTGGGGACCTTCAATGCTTTTGGTACCCTTCCCCAGATTTGTGCCTCGACACAGTCCTGTGTCGGAGCTCTACGGACAATTTCTTGGACCTCATGGCTTGGTTTGTGCACTGACATGCACTGTCAACTGTTGGACCTTATATAAACAGTTGTGTCCCTTTCCAAATCATGTCCAATCATTTGAATTTACCACAGCTGGACTTCAGTCAAGTTGTAGAAACATCTCAAGGATGATCAATGGAAACAGGATGCATCTGAGCTCAATTTCGAGTCTCATAGCAAATGGTCTGAATTTGTATGTAAATAAGGTATCATTTTTTCTTATTTTGAATATGTTTTAATACATCTGTACATACAGAGCCTTCAGAAAGTATTCACACCCCTTGACTTATTCCACATTTTGAATTCACAGCCTGAATAAAAAACATCTACATACAAATGACTGCGTACCCCTGCCCAGACCCACCTACTCACACCCTGATCTCTAGCGCCCCCATCACTCTTCGCCACATGGTCTCAAACTGCACCATTTTGTTTCTCTTTTGGTGCACATTTATTGAAAATGAAATACAAAAATATCTAATTTAAATAAGTATTAACTCCCCTGAGTCAATACATGTTAGAATCACCTTTGGCAGCGATTACAGCTGTTTTTCTGGGTGAGTCTCCAAGAGTTTTGCACATCTGGACACTGACTTTTACATTCAAGACCCCACTTCAAGGCTATATCACATCACTGAATTCATTCAGGTATTCCTTTCACTTGGATTCATTGTGATAACAATTAGCACTGATAAAACTAGAGCTAAAATAACATGCATTTGCAAGGACACAACCCTGCAGGAAGACAGACTATAGTAATTATCTCCAACATAGGGAATGTTCTCAAGATGAGGAAATTGTACTAAAGTTGGAGATTTAAATATTTTGTCAAAAAAAACATTTTGTCAAGGTGTCACAAATATTTGACAGTTAATAGGCCTGCATCTAGCAAGCACAATATTATTTCTGTATTGTAATTTGACAGTAACATTTGTTTACTAGCATGGTTTAGCACGTCCTCTATAAAACAGTCTATTTTGCTTTATTCTTTCCTATGTAGGTGTCTTGTGGACTTGTGGAATCAGATTACAGAGACGAGGGGTTAAAGGAAAATAATTTACCTTCCCATGGGCCACCATGTAGAGCTGTGGAGCAGGGAGGGACGGAGGAGCGGGGAGGGAGGGACGTAGGAGCAGGGAGGGACGCAGGAGCAGGGAGTTAGAGACGGAGAGGCAGGAAGTTAGGGACGGAGGAGCAGGGAGGGAGGGACGGGGGAGCAGAGAGGGACGGGGGAGCAGGGAGGGAGGGAGGAGGAGGGAGGGAGGGACGTAGGAGCAGGGAGGGAGGGACGCAGGAGCAAGGAGTTAGAGACGGAGAGGCAGGAAGTTAGGGACGGAGGAGCAGGGAGGGAGGGACGGAGGAGCAGGGAGGGAGGGACGGAGGAGCAGGGAGGGACGGGGAGCAGGGAGGGATGGGGGAGCAGGGAGGGAGGGAGGAGCAGGGAGGGAGGGACGTAGGAGCAGGGAGGGAGGGACGCAGGAGCAAGGAGTTAGAGACGGAGAGGCAGGAAGTTAGGGACGGAGGAGCAGGGAGGGAGGGACGGAGGAGCAGGGAGGGACGGGGGAGCAGGGAGGGACGGGGGGAGCAGGGAGGGACGGAGGAGCGGGGAGGGAGGGACGTAGGAGCAGGGAGGGAGGGACGCAGGAGCAAGGAGTTAGAGACGGAGAGGCAGGAAGTTAGGGACGGAGGAGCAGGGAGGGAGGGACGGAGGAGCAGGGAGGGAGGGACGGAGGAGCAGGGAGGGAGGGACGGAGGAGCAGGGAGGGACGGGGGAGCAGGGAGGGACGGGGGAGCAGGGAGGGAGGGAGGAGCAGGGAGGGAGGGACGTAGGAGCAGGGAGGGAGGGACGGAGAGGCAGGAAGTTAGGGACGGAAGAGCAGGGAGGGAGGGACGGAGGAGCAGGGAGGGAGGGACGGAGGAGCAAGGAGGGACGGGGTAGCGGGGGGGGAGGGACGGAGGAGCAGGGAGGGAGGGACGGAGGAGCAGGGAGGGAGGGACGGAGGAGCAGGGAGGGAGGGATGGAGGAGCAGGGAACGAGGGACGTAGGGGCAGGGAGGGAGGGACGGAGGAGCAGGGAGGGACGGAGGAGCAGGGATTTAGGGACGGAGGAGCAGGGGGAGGGACGGAGGAGGAGGGAGGGAGGAGCAGGGAGGGACGGAGGAGCAGGGAGGGAGGGACGGAGGAGCAGGGAGGGACGGGGTAGCAGGGGGGGAGGGACGGAGGAGCAGGGAGGGAGGGACGGAGGAGCAGGGAGGGAGGGACGTAGGGGCAGGGAGGGAGGGACAGAGGAGCAGGGAGGGACGGAGGAGCAGGTGGGGGAGGGACGGAGGAGCAGGGAGGGAGGGACGGAGGAGCAGGGAGGGACGGAGGAGCAGGGAGGGACGGGGTAGCAGGGGGGGGGGGGGACGGAGGAGCAGGGAGTTAGGGACGGAGGAGCAGGGAGGGAGGGACGGAGGAGCAGGGAACGAGGGACGTAGGGGCAGGGAGGGAGGGACGGAGGAGCAGGGAGGGACGGAGGAGCAGGGATTTTGGGACGGAGGAGCAGGGGGGAGGGACGGAGGAGGAGGGAGGGAGGAGCAGGGAGGGACGGAGGAGCAGGGAGGGAGGGACGGAGGAGCAGGGAGGCACGGAGGAGCAGATATTTTTAGGGACGGAGGAGCAGGGAGGGACGGAGGAGCAGGGAGGGACGGAGGAGCAGGGATTTAGGGACGGAGGAGCAGGGGGAGGGACGGAGGAGGAGCAGGGAGGGACGGAGGAGCAGGTAGGGAGGGACGGAGGAGCAGGGAGGGAGGGACGGAGGAGCAGGGAGGGAGGGACGGAGGAGGATGGAGATACAGAGGAGCAGGGAGGCACGGAGGAGCAGGGATTTAGGGACGGAGGAGCAGGGAGGGACGGAGGAGCAGGGAGGGAGGGACGGAGGAGGAGGGAGGGACAGAGGAGCAGGGAGGGATGGAGGAGGAGGGAGGGACGGAGGAGCAGGGAGGGATGGAGGAGCAGGGAGGGACGGAGGAGCAGGGAGGGACGGGCGGACGGAGGAGCCGGGAGGGACGGACGGAGGAGCAGGGAGGGACGGAGGGAGGGACGGAGGGAGGGAGGGAGGGACGGACGGAGGAGCAGGGAGGGAGGGAGGGAGGGCGGCGCAGGTAGGCAGGGAGGGAGCAAGGATGGAGATGGTAGCAGAGAGGGAGGGTGGGTGGACTAGGCGGAGAGAGTGGGGCAGAAATGGAGGAAGTAGCAGAGAGGGAGGGAGGATAGAGCATGGGAGGAATGAAGGAGGAGGAGAGAGGGAGGGTGGAGCAGTGAGAAAGGGAGGGTGTAGCATGGATGGAGGAGCAGGGAGGGAGGGTGGAGCAGTGAGAGAGGGAGGGTGGAGCAGTGAGAGAGGAAGGGTGGAGCAGTGAGAGAGGGAGGGTGGAGCAGTGAGAGAGGGAGGGTGGCGCAGTGAGAGAGGGAGGGTGGAGCAGTGAGAGAGGGAGGGTGGAGCAGTGAGAGAGGGAGGGTGGAGCAGTGAGAGAGGGAGGGTGGAGCAGTGAGAGAGGGAGGGTGGAGCAGTGAGAGAGGGAGGGTGGAGCAGTGAGAGAGGGAGGGTGGCGCAGTGAGAGAGGGAGGGTGGAGCAGTGAGAGAGGGAGGGTGGAGCAGTGAGAGAGGGAGGGTGGAGCAGTGAGAGAGGGAGGGTGGAGCAGTGAGAGAGGGAGGGTGGAGCATGGATGGAGGAGCAGGGAGGATGGGTGGAGCAGTGAGAGAGGGAGGGTGGAGCAGTGAGAGAGGAAGGGTGGAGCAGTGAGAGAGGGAGGGTGGAGCAGTGAGAGAGGGAGGGTGGAGCAGTGAGAGAGGAAGAGTGTAGCATGGATGGAGGACCAGGGAGGGTGGGTGGAGCAGTGAGAGAGGGAGGGTGGAGCAGTGAGAGAGGGAGGGTGGAGCAGTGAGAGAGGGAGGGTGGAGCAGTGAGAGAGGGAGGGTGGAGCAGTGAGAGAGGGAGGGTGGAGCATGGATGGAGGAGCAGGGAGGGTGGGTGGAGCAGTGAGAGAGGGAGGGTGGAGCAGTGAGAGAGGAAGGGTGGAGCAGTGAGAGAGGGAGGGTGGAGCAGTGAGAGAGGGAGGGTGGAGCAGTGAGAGAGGGAGGGTGGAGCAGTGAGAGAGGGAGGGTGTAGCATGGATGGAGGAGCAGGGAGGGTGGGAGGAGCAGTGAGAGAGGGAGGGTGTAGCATGGATGGAGGAGCAGGGAGGGTGGGTGGAGCATTGAGAGAGGGAGGGTGGAGCAGTGAGAGAGGAAGGGTGGAGCAGTGAGAGAAGGAGGGTGGAGCAGTGAGAGAGGGAGGGTGGAGCAGTGAGAGAGGGAGGGTGGAGCAGTGAGAGAGGGAGGGTGGAGCAGTGAGAGAGGAAGGGTGGAGCAGTGAGAGAGGGAGGGTGGAGCAGTGAGAGAGGGAGGGTGGAGCAGTGAGAGAGGAAGAGTGTAGCATGGATGGAGGACCAGGGAGGGTGGGTGGAGCAGTGAGAGAGGGAGGGTGGAGCAGTGAGAGAGGGAGGGTGGAGCAGTGAGAGAGGAAGGGTGGAGCAGTGAGAGAGGGAGGGTGGAGCAGTGAGAGAGGGAGGGTGGAGCAGTGAGAGAGGGAGGGTGGAGCAGTGAGAGAGGGAGGGTGGAGCAGTGAGAGAGGGAGGGTGTAGCATGGATGGAGGAGCAGGGAGGGTGGGTGGAGCAGTGAGAGAGGGAGGGTGGAGCAGTGAGAGAGGGAGGGTGTAGCAGTGAGAGAGGGAGGGTGGAGCAGTGAGAGAGGGAGGGTGTAGCAGTGAGAGAGGGATGGTGGAGCAGTGAGAGAGGGAGGGTGTAGCAGTGAGAGTGGGAGGGTGGAGCAGTGAGAGAGGGAGGGTGTAGCATGGATGGAGGAGCAGGGAGGGTGGGTGGAGCAGTGAGAGAGGGAGGGTGGAGCAGTGAGAGAGGGAGAGTGTAGCATGGATGGAGGAGCAGGGAGGGAGGGTGTAGCAGTGAGAGAGGGAGGGTGGAGCAGTGAGAGAGGGAGGGTGGAGCAGTGAGAGAGGGAGGGTGTAGCATGGATGGAGGAGCAGGGAGGGAGGGTGTAGCAGTGAGAGAGGGAGGGTGTAGCATGGATGGAGGAGCAGGGAGGGAGGGTGTAGCATGGATGGAGGGTGTCCCCTTACCATGTAAATCTTCCTCATCCTAGTTAAATAGAGCAAGTTGTATTATTCTCACATTAGGGTGCACAGCTAAGTAATGCATTAATGTGGATGTAAGATTCCAAGGTGCTTCATAGACAGGTGGGTTATTTAGCAACAAAACCAATGTGTGCGCAACTGTGGAGCAAAATAGGCTGGGTTTGCTTAGAATCAAAGGATTGTTGACAACATGTAAACTATATTTCCTCTCCACAATGAGCATGTGATGTCTCTCAGATATATTTTGACAGTTGTTGGTTAGCTAGCTTACGCATTTAGCCGTATTAGTATAGACATGACAACAGTCAAAACACCTCAAAACAAAACACGGTATCAAGAACAACATGCTGAAATGAGCCACCTAGGATTACCACATGGGAGCTTCTAGTCATTGGTTCTAGCAGTCTGACCTTCCAGAATCAACACATTGACTTCTGTCCCATCTATGCACACTCATCAATTTGGTGACATTATCAAACAGATGATATTTATTTGATATTTCATCTTTAAATCCTTCATTTGGCGACACAATTATTAGTATTTTTTTGCGTTTATATTCAGCACCATGTGTGCATGCATGCCAAGGGTGGAACAACCACATTATAATTCTATTATTTCATTACTCCATGATTTCTTTCTACATTTTTACAGCTCAATAAATAACTATTGGGCCGTTCTGGCTAAGACACGGCTTACTTGTCCAAGGCTCACTCATTAAATAAAGTACCAGAAAAATACTCACCGAGTCCCATGGCCATTCTTTTCTTACTATCACAAAAAGAAACCCATTTCAGAGGTTTCAAAATACAAATTTTTAATAGATGAGACAAATATGAATGCCTAGCTTCATTTTATCAGCATAATACAATATGTGTGCATTTTTCTCAAGGCTACAGCTTCAATTTGGAGTCAATAAGTAGGCCTAATTCATAGTGTCACAGCTGAATACAGATCCATAAATCAATATGCCTCCCCTACGATAACTTCATAGAAGACTATTTGGAAAAACAACTAAAAAATCGAAAGTAATTTTGAACCAACTGAGAGGCACACTCACAACCCCTTTACAATATTTATGCGAGGACCTAATGACAGATCTCGTCACTCAATGTTTTTAGTTCACACATCACAATCAGAAAGTAATGTAGGTGGTAAAACAATTCCAGGACAACCGACCGCTGGAATGATAATTATTGCACTGACTCAACGGCAAGCAAAGTCTTCCATTGGCAAACTTGAGGATGACCGCTCCTTCAAACAATGACCCTCCAATTCAAGCCTGATTACGCTTCTCTAGGACACTAAGAAGTTACCGACTTCAAAAAGACAAGCGACAATCGGCAAGTATGAACCTTGGCCTGCCGCCCCCTCAGTCCCAGCCAGGGGGCCGTAGCCATTAAAAGATAAATGTATTTCCCCAATCCATTATTCATGATGTTGCTGAGCTGGGGGAGCAGAGCAGTGAGTCAGAGGCTTAGCACAGCAGTGGATCCCACTCGGCCGCGTCAAGGTCCCCACTGGACCAGACTCTGATGTAGGAGACCAGGCGACAGCTGTGGGAAGAGAGAGGGAGAGAAAGAGAGAATGCGAGAGAGACAGAGAACAGGAGAGACAGAGAATGGGAGAGACAGACCGAGGTAGACCGCCAATATGTACACACATACACAAAACCATAGTTACAAATCTCTGTCACACACACACACACACATCATAAATCACACAAGTCTCTCTCTCTCTCAGATTAGGAGGACCTGTGTGTCTGTGGTCACACATTTAGAGTTTAGTCACAGTCCAGATCAGAGCAAACACACTGAAGTGAATGTCAAACAGCCTCAGCTCTTCTCTCCATCCATTCAGCCCTCCTCTAATGTTGTCCAAGATGAAAACAGTGACGCAATCATAAGCTTTTGTCTTCTTAAACAGCCAAATAAGGACAAAGGGCTCTATTCCAGCATTCAACTTAGAAGTAAAGTGTTATTCCTTTTTCGTCACACAAGGAGAACCTCTAGAGAACCTGACATATTCCACATAAAATGTAACATTTATATTTAGAAAATAGATTACAAAGAAATTGGCCTGAAGGCAAACAAATATACTTTGATATGATTATCTAGAGCATTCAAATTTGTAGTACTGAATATTTGTCCGAATATTTGTCACCATCTGTAATTATTTCTAAATGATCAATAAATGGTAAATCAAGCACATTTTTGTTACAATATATATTTGATTTAATCCTCTTTAACAGTGCCTCATAAGCAGACAGAAAAACCCCGCTGCATAGCTGTCTTTGTAAAAAACAACAACATTTATCTCACATGGCTTATGATGAGAGAAAGAACCTGTTCATGTCCTAATCAAACGCTACCCAAATTGTCTCATAATTGCCTATAATTGAACACACACTGTGCAATTGTGTTGCTTCATGCCAATACCTATTACTGAAACGGTTCCAATGAAGTTCTCATTATAGGCATCTCTACCAGGCAAACACTCCAGCCCTGTTCATTCATTCTCAAAGAGAACACTTTCCTTGTAATATGTGTTTCATGAGGACAAAGATTTAGATGTTTAACTGTGTGAATTGTGTAGAGAAGCTTCAACTTCAAAATGCTAAAGATCCGGGTTATATTATTTCCAATTTATTAAATAATATAAAATCAAAAGCAGGCTAAACCACCACAAACCACTCTAAACATCATTCTGAAAGAGTAAGTATAACAGACTAGTCCTGTCCATTAAAAAGCGTTTTCCTTCAGGCACAAGTAGTCTCCATTACTTATATTTACAAATTTGAGATACATTATACTGGCATAAAATGCACACTGGAGCTGTAGAGAAAAGAAGAGCTACATTACAGAGGAGAGGGCGTTCTGAACACATCGCTACTCAGGACTTCATGCTGGGTTCATTTGTATTTCGACAAGAGGACACAAGGGTGGGAAAAAGAAGACGAGGAGGCAAGGAGATGTGGGAGGTGTCAAGACAAGTGTGTGTGTGTGGGGGGAGAGTATTCCTGTTTTCCCACTATTGCGTCCTGGCTATAAATTAAAAACAGAAACAAAAGCATTCATATTTGTGCTCGCATGTCAAGGGTTACTTGTTCCATTGAATATGTCTCCCATTTTCTGCTGATCACTCTCTCTGCTCTTTAATCTCTTTCTTGTTTCTGCTCAATGGCTTCCTCTCACTGTCTCCCTGTCACAAATGTAGCCTTTCTCTCCCTTTACTTTTTAACACTTACAAAACTGAAAAGGCCAGGCCTGGGCTGGGCCACCTGGAAGCAGCAATGGAGCATTCTCTCAGGCAAGCTCCCTGCCAGTTGCCAGCTGTAGCATTGTGAGTATCCATCTTAGTTAATTCCATGCATCGCAATTGTGCTGGCCGCTGTTTACAACCACCTTCTACTCTGCCTGGGTCCCTCTCCGATTGTCCCGGGCCTCCCTTGTTTAATACTGTTTTGCAAGTTATTAAGCCCTGGAAGTCCATTAATCACAGTTCATGGGTTGTGTAAGCCCACACAACGCAGGGAGAGGGGGAAGGGAGGCACACTCGCTCCCCTGAATGGGCTTAGATGGTGGTCCATTCAGATCCTAACGAGATCATTACCTCTAACTAAATACAAACCTGACCCTGTGACCTGCTGGGAAATTACGTAGGGCCCCCGGTGCACGACATTAATATGCCGTCCCAGCCCCCGCCCCCTTTCTTACACCGCTGCGTAAACGCCCAACCCAAACTACAACTCCAACAACCCCCCCACCTCCCCTACCTCCCTCCCTCTATTCTCACTTTCTCTCCAATGGACAGAAAACTAAACCTGTCATCAAAAGAAGCCTAATCACTGCTGTGATTGTGGTAAACCAAGCCTGACAGACATTTCACTAAGGCCTCAATGGCCACATCAGTGCCACCTCCCTGGCCAGCCCCTTTCCTTACCAGGCCCCCAGCCAATGAGCAGCAAACACCCGGGGCTTTTCAGTTTACTTGACACACTGTGTCCACTTTTCTGGGACCACCTGGTAAGCCCATTTTAATACAAAACCAGTTCAGCCTTCTCTCCCTTTTTCTCCTCTAATTCTGCCTCTCAAGCCAAGCTACCACCATGAATTCTGTATAATCCATTGACCCCGCGGAACATTCCTGGTTTACACTCCTCAGAAGACGCTGGATTTGGGCGGATTACATGGTTTCAGTTCTATTTGGAGGCACCTGCGACTGGGAACCGAGGGAGGAACAATCATGGCCACGGCTGCGGGAGATTCCCGCACCTTTCACTCAACTTTTTGGGATCATTAGCAATCACCTTTCCTAATCTCTACCTGTAACTTTCCTATTGTGGAGACCAGGCCAGGGTGTCACGGCTACTCAGCATGGCTACAGTATGGGCTGCAGGGAGTTGGAGTAGGGGGTGGCAGGCAGGCAGGACAGGAGGGGTGAGAGAGGGGATTGGTTGCCAGTGAGCACTGACTTTCAGTTTCCCCTCAGCTTATGTTAAGATGTTGTCACTTTCAGAATTTCAAGTGTCTCCACTTCAGAAGCTGGAGCTTAGCGGTAGCACAGGGAGGAGGTGGGGAGAGTCTGGGAAGAGATACATGTTAAACAAACACAACATTAAAACTTTGTCACACAATCCCCTGACAAGCACAACTCCCATTTCAACATTTCTCAACTTCCGCTGGTTCCTTCTTTCTCATTGACACACATCTGGTTTCTCATTGACACACATCTGGTTTCTCATTGACACACATCTGGTTTCTCATTGACACACATCTGGTTTCTCATTGACACACATCTGGTTTCTCATTGACACACATCAGGTTTCTCTCAGTCTCCATCAAAGACTCTTCAAGTAAATGCTTCCTCCCAATGGACTGTCAAGTTCGCATTGAAACTTAATGAATTAAAAAAAATATATATATATAAATATTCTTTGAGCCTTTAATGTGTGAGGGCTTAATTGTTTTTCTTTTCTGTAAGGATATCATGTTTTCTAAGCATGGATTCTTAAGCTGTGCCTGGTAGGCAGATACAAATATTTTAAATTAGGGGTAATATCTCCACTCTAATCCTTGATAAGATCTAAATTGTTAGACGATCTGAAATGGAGATGAGACAACTAGTCCTAAATGAAATAGAAACCTTCATTTACCTGGATATTATCTTCCTGTCAAATATAATCACTTGCTTGATAACTGAGGACACCAGCAAATTCTTATAATTGACTCTCACTATTGTCAAGGAACATGTTTCAACATGAAATGTTAAGCCAGTCCTATACCCACTGATAGACATTTGCACACACAAAAACACATGAACACACACACACATACATATTCACATTATCCCGCCGGCAAACACACTCACACAGAATTACCACACAAAAACACTAGGCCCTACACACACACCAGGCTTGTGAAGTGTCTGCCCGGAGCTGTGTTGATTGTTACTCAACACTGACCAATTGTAATCTCATAATGACGATCTCTGGCATGACAAGTGATTTTAACCTGCCAGTGGGCCGCCCCCCTACGCATTCCCAGAGCACAGATCAGCCGCCTGAGGTAAACAAAAACATTAGGAGAGCGTTCCACATTTAAGAGCACACTAATTACAGTAATTCCCTACTGAAGTACTTTTTTTGTGCAATTTGCTCAGATCACCAAACCTCCAATCCCGCTCATGTAAACAAATAAACACTCCCATAACAAAGAGATAACACACATTATACAACACACTGTCAAAACTGGCTGAGGGGAAGAGCTGAAGAAGGCTTTAAATAGCATCATGATACTGTTCAGTGTGAAGCTTCAGTGTTCTGTTGATCTCCAGAGAAGGGGAATTATAAAGTGTCGTTGGTGAGTTCATGAAAATTTGTATCTGATTAACATCATAAAAACAAAATGGAGATCAACAAACTTATAAAAGACCTCTTTAGATACTGTTTTTTATTTGTATTTTTTACCATTTCTGTCTGAAAACAATAGTAAAAAGGAAATCAAAAAGTCAACATGGGCACACAATCTACCTGAACTCATTCCATATTTAACACGCCTTTAGCGACTATAACCTAGTTCCTAGAAGAGAGAGGATACATGCATTATGACAGCTAATTGAGATGTGCCCAACAAGTGTAACGGGACCAGCCGTATCCTGATACCCAGCATGATTACCTCACCATGGTGGTGGGTACAGCTCATCACTCCCAGCCGTATCCTGATACCCAGCACATGATCAACTCACAATAGTGGTGGGTACAGCTCCACTCTGCAGCTCAATTGGGGGGTACAGCTCCACTCTGCAGCTCATGTGGGGGGTTCAGCTCTCATTCTGCAGCTCATTTGGGGCGGTACAGCTCCACTCTGCAGCTCATTTGGGGGGTACAGCTCCACTCTGCAGCTCATTTAGGGGGTATAGCTCCACTCTGCAGCTCATTTGGGGCGGTACAGCTCCACTCTGCAGCTCATTTGGGGCGGTACAGCTCCACTCTGCAGCTCATTTGGGGGGTATAGCTCCACTCTGCAGCTCATTTGGGGGGTACAGCTCCACTCTGCAGCTCATTTGGGGCGGTACAGCTCCACTCTGCAGCTCATTTGGGGTGGTAGAGCTCCACTCTGCAGCTCATTTGGGGCGATACAGCTCCACTCTGCAGCTCATTTGCGGCGGTACAGCTCCACTCTGCAGCTCATTTGGGGCGGTACAGCTCCACTCTGCAGCTCATTTGGGGCAGTATAGCTCCACTCTGCAGCTCATTTGGGGCGGTACAGCTCCACTCTGCAGCTCATTTGGGGCGGTACAGCTCCACTCTGCAGCTCATTTGGGGCTCATTTGTTCTTAACTGACTTGCCTAGTTAAATAAAGGTTAAATAAATACAAATGGTATATTCAGACAGCCCACCTTGTCTTACCTGGTTTTATCCTCTCACCTCTGGCCAAAGAGACAGCAGGGTATCCTCTGACAGCAGAGGTAATCAGAGCAGCCCTAAGCCACACAACCCTCCAGGTGAGTGCATCTCTCTCTGTTGGAGGACAAAATGAAGCAGAAATGATGGAGTGTGGCTGAGAGCTAATGCACCTCCCAGTAATTAGAGGCATACCTAACTGTATGCAAACAGCATACACAGACACACATTTCACAATTCACCTATCAAAAGGCATATCCCTGTCTTATAAACTGACTCTCTCTATCCCCCTTTCTCTGAGGCTTTGTCTCTCACACATTCACCCTTAACCATCACAACTTGTTACTTGTACCAAGTCACACCGGATGGCCTCCAAGCACCTTTTAGCCTGGTGATAAATTGGACCGAGCTAAGATAGTTCAACCCTTTATTCTGCTAAACTTAAACAAAAAGACAGGGCTCTCAAAAGATTACAGCAGCGCATTAACCATGGAATGAACCATGAAATTGCTTTTTTCCCCTCCTGCAGTGTTCAGACTTCATAGTGGTCACTGCCAGTCATGGGGAATGTGTACAGCCATTAGCGTTACATCATTGACAGATAACAAAACAACCACTCAGGGAGGAGCTTCTTCCCCCAACGCATATGTCAGCTGACTGAGTACATGCCAATGAAAAACATGTACGGAAATATACTTTGCATCAACTTTGGCTAATCTTCAGATAATGGGTAATGTGTTGTTATACTGTAGGAAAGTCAAGTTTTCAAGAGAGACCAGGGACATCAATTTAATTCCAATCAGAGGGTTTTTAGGGAAAAAATGTTATTTTATTTTAATACAATAAATAAATAAATAAAATATACATGAATTTTCTCCAACCAAATTCAATAACTTAAGGCCATCTGTATGTGTTAGGCCAATCTGAGCTTCTCAGATTGAACCTATTTAAATGGTTCACCTCATTTAAATGGTTCACCTCATGAGCAAAAAACTCTGAATTCTTCCATTTCAATGTACCTCCATTTTCTCCTAACTGTACAGTATCAAGGCTAGACTACCTTTAAATTGAATTCTAATTTATTTTCCTCTTGCACAATACTCTTCTCAGTATAACATATCAATAAGGGCAGGGTGCTCTCTTTATTTTCTACAGCGGCTGTTGCCTCAATGGCAGGGTCGAAGGTCATGGACACTGTGTGGAAGTTGAGGAGAGAAAAGGCTGTGCAGAACAAGTGCAGGACGAGCTTGATGAAGCGATTAGAGGCCTCTGTATCTGCCTCGGGCCAGCCCTTGATACCCTCTATCCATTACAATCCCAAATCAATGGAAAGAGACTGGGCATCTTGTGTGTGTGTGTGTGTGTGTGTGTGTGTGTGTGTGTGTGTGTGTGTGTGTGTGTGTGTGTGTGTGTGTGTGTGTGTGTGTGTGTGTGTGTGTGTGTGTGTGTGTGTGTGTGTGTGTGTGTGTGTGTGTGTGTGTGTGTGTGTGTGTGTGTGTGTGTGTGTGTGTGTGTGTGTGTGTGTGTGTGTGTGTGTGTGTGTGTGTGTGTGTGTGTGTGTGTGTGTGTGTGTGTGGGTGGGGGTGTTTCAAGCAGGAAGTCCTTTGATAGGCTATTGATCACTAACTACTTACTACACTATGCTACTTACTGTGATGAGAAACTGTCCTTTTCAGACAATCATAGTCTATTGTGGTTTCCTATTGATTGGTCAGAGCAAAACAACTCAACTCAAATTAGCCACAGCCGTATACGAGTCCACAGTCCGCTGAACAAATCAACTGAAACTATCCATAGTCCTACACACTGTGGGCTCCGGAATTATTGGAACCCTTGACAAAGGCAAACAAAAAGACTAGAATAAATCATAAAAATACTGAGCTATATTGTATGCTCAAAGTGTTTTACAACTATTATTCTATACAATTATAATTGCTCAGAGAAAATATATTTTGTTTAACAAGTGATTTAAAAAGATCTAAAGATAGGGGTACAAATGATTGCCTCCCTATTTTCAAAACTCCAGCACCCACCCCTTGTGAGGATAACAGCACTGAACCTTTTTCTAAAATGTTTTATGAGATTGGAGAACACATTTTGGAGGCCCCTTAGACCATTCCTCCATATAGATATTTCCAGATCATTGATGTCCTTCACCTGTTTCCTCTACCAGGAGCTTGAAAACTTGGCCGCAAGACGATAACCCCAAGGACGCATCAAAATCCACAAAGAATCAACATTTTGCAGTGGCCATCTCAGTCTCCGGACTTGAACCCCATTGAAAACCCGTGGTTTGAATCGAAGAGGGAAGTCCATAAGTGCAGGATATCAAGGATCTGCATGGAGCAATGGTCTAAGATCCCTCCTAATGTGTTCTCCAATCTCATAAAACATTTTAGAAAAAGGCTCAGTGTCATTCTCTTCACAAGGGGAGGGTGCTGGAATATTAAAAACAGGGGATCCAATCATTTTGACCCTCATCTTTTTTATAACCTTTTTTATTACATGTTAAACAAATTATTTTTCTCTGAGCAATTGTATTAGTATCAAACATTCTTTGCACATCTTTATCAGGGGATCCAATAATTCCGGATCCCAATGTAAGTATCCACATTCACAGTCCATTGATTGGTGTGTCCAGAGGTACCAATGCAACATCACCATCTCAGTCTTATCTGATTCATATCAACGCATGACAATCATTCTTATAACTGTATTATTTAGCATGAATTCCTCATACACCAAGCAGTTGCTAAACATGTGACAGTACCATTGTTCATTACATACACTACCGTTCAAAAATTTGGGGTCACTTAGAAATGTCCTTGTTTTTTTGAAAGAAAAGCCATTTTTTTTGTCCATTAAAATAACATCAAATTGATCAGAAATACAGTGTAGACATTGCTAATGTTGTAAATAACTATTGTAGCTTGAAACGGCAGATTTTTATCTACATAGGGGTACAGAGGCCATTATCAGCAATCATCACTCCTGTGTTCCAATGGTACGTTGTGTTAGCTAATCCAAGTTTATAATTTAAAAAAGGCTAATTGATCATTAGAAAACACTTTTGCAATTATGTTAGCACAGCTGAAAACTATTGTGTGATTAAAGAAGCAATAAAACTGGCCTTCTTTAAACTAGTTGAGTATCTGGAGCATCAGCGTTTGGGGGTTCGAATACAGGCTCAAAATGGCCAGAAACAAATTATTTTCTTCTGAAACTTGTCACTCTATTCTTGTTCTGAGAAGTGAAGGCTATTCCATGCGAGAAATTGCCAAGAAACAGAAGATCTAGTACAAAGCTGTGTACTACTCCCTTCACAGAACAGCGCAAACTGACTCTAACCAGAATAGAAAGAGGAGTGGGAGGCCCCGGTGCACAACTGAGCAAGAGGACAAGTACATTAGAGTGTCTTGTTTGAGAAACAGACGACTTACAAGTCCTCAACTGGCAGCTTCATTAAATAGTACAC
The DNA here is from genome assembly GCF_023373465.1 of Oncorhynchus keta. Classification (NCBI taxonomy): domain Eukaryota; kingdom Metazoa; phylum Chordata; class Actinopteri; order Salmoniformes; family Salmonidae; genus Oncorhynchus; species Oncorhynchus keta. The sequence continues at coordinate 18,120,170 of NC_068449.1, forward strand.
GCAAAACACCAGTCTCAACGTCAACAATGAAGAGGCGACTCCGGGATGCCGGCCTTCTAGGCAGAGTTCATCTATCCCGTGTCTGTGTTCTTTTGCCATCTTAATCTTTTTATTTGCCAGTCTGAGGTATGGCTTTTTCTTTGCAACTCTGCCTAGAAGGCCAGCATCCCAGAGTCGCCCACTGTTGATGTTGAGACTGGTGTTTTGCGGGCACTATTTAATGAAGCTGCCAGTTGAGGACTTGTGAGGTACGGACAGTTTTTAGCCTGTGTCTTAGAGGCATGAGTATAACACTTTTATCCCAATTTATCCCTGGGAATAAGTCCAGGCAGCACCAGCCCCAGGCAGCCCCAGGCAGCCCCAGGCCCAGCGGGAAGCTAATAGACTGGGCAGAGGAAACCCCCTGAGGCTTAGGGCATTGTGTCAAGGCCTTGTCTACTTCACACACATTAAGGATCACATGCCTCAATTTCACAGTGCAGCGGGGGGACCAGCCCCAGCACACCACTGATTGGCCATTGAGTTAGGTGGTGTTGACAGTTATAGCAGTGTAACACATAATCAACAGGGAGGTCAAGGTTGATTCAGTCGTCATGGTCTATTCAATTATACCATTAACCGTCTAAATGATGGGAACATGCTGAATATCTATACTACGGAAGCACAATAAAGAATACTGAATTCCATTCATATCTACATATGCTGCATTCCAAGACTATACATTCTGCAAGGGGGAAAATGTGTTGTTGCTCATGCAGTGTCTGGCAGGTTTGAATTTTTCAATATGCCACTTCAGGTTAAAGACATTTCTACTGTCATTTTCCTCCAGTACTTCAGTGTAATTCTTTTTTTCCCCACCTCCATTTTTCCAGCGACTGCAATATTTGGCAGACTGAATTGTGTGTTATTACCCAGCTGGAGACAATATCATTACCACATATTTGCTGTTAAGGGTCTGCAAAGAATGGTGCCTGCTTGGGCCTCACTGATCTAACAACCTCACACAGTGCTCCTAAATTACCCACTCCTGTTGCAGGGAAGTCAAACACTACCAGTTAGAGGTGAGTGAACAAAAGAGCTGGTTGAGAGAATGCTGTGTGTGTAAAGCTGTCATCACGGCAAAGGGTGGGTAAAATATATATTGATTGGTTACTACATGATTCAATGTGTTATTTCATAGTTTTGATGTCTTCACTATTATTATACAATGTACAAATAGTAAAAACAAAGAAAAACCCTTGAATAAGAGGTGTGTCCAAACTTTGACTGGTACTGTATATGAGTGAGTTGGTGGAGAGATAGCCTACATTGAAAAAGGTGCAACTGGGGAAACACTATACCTCTCGAGGACCATTTTTAAAAGGGTATTTTTCTCACTGGATCTAATGTCATATATTTTCACTCTATTTTCATTCTATTCCTTGGTGACAGGAGCTGAAGTTTGAGCAAAGTCTTTGAAACCACATATCGGTCAATACACTGAACATCATTGATATGCAGAATAACTTCAGAATGGCCAAACAACCCCTTTTTATGGAGCTATACACACTATTTGTATTTAAGACAAATATAATTGTTCTCATTTTCTTTTGTGGACAACACACAGCAAAGACACAAACAGTTTATGCATACTGAGTGACAAAACCATGTTTTTCCCTTCCAGAGAAGAATACAGATATGGAACCTGGCAACTGAACAGCAAATGAGGGGCAATAATTATCCAAACTTCTATTCTCATCCATGATCCAGTTTCATTTATGCAAGCAATAGAACATGTTTATGTTTACAAGGCACAAAGCATTATCTGACCCAGCAGAGCAATACATAGTCTGAAACAGAGAATCAAACTCTTCATGAACCAATCATTAAACATCCTCGCCTGCAGAATAAAACCACAGTGAGGAAGAAAGGAAGCACTCTGAAAGGGTCTTCGACAGCTTTGAAGATGTAAACAGAAAGACGTTATTGAAGTACAGATGAGGCTACCCCTCTAGTCTATTCTGGAGCGGGAAAACCCATCATGGTGGAAATAATCCTTTATTTCTCTGAACAATGGGTCCAAGGTAACATGGAAAAATACTTTTATATTAATGATGTAAACATTGACATTATGAGCATTCTGGCATCAAAAAAAAAACACTGTTGGCATTACAGTGCCTCTACTGCTATAGTATAAAGTATTCATACTCATTAGAAGGTCTGTATAACCTACAATAAGGTTCCACTTGTAAAGGGTTTGTAAAGGGTTTGTAATTACATTATTACCAGTCATTTAATCATTAAAATATAACAAATTGGTCAAAATAATGTGATAGACAGTCAGTGTTAAATAGTGAGCCACTCCAGCTATTAACCATTTATAAATGCCCTTACAAATGCATATAATATTGAACCCTCGTGTATCGGGCGGCAGCGTAGCCTAGTGGGTAGTGTTGGACTAGTAACCGGAAGGTTGCGAGTTCAAACCCCTGAGCTGACAAGGTACAAATCTGTCGTTCTGCCCCTGAACAGGCAGTTAACCCACTGTTCCCAGGCCGTCATTGAAAATAAGAATATGTTCTTAACTGACTTGCCTGGTTAAATAAAGGTACAAATTTTAAAAATCATCATGCAAATGTATTTTCAATGGTTGCACCGTTAAACAATAGTTATTTTCTCACTTTTGGTGCTTTGTCCCAGGAACAGAATTGGTTGGTTATCAGACCAATGGTCAACTCCCATGATGTGTCTTGCCCCACCTGTTGATGCATTGGTACACTTATTTATTCCAGGAATGAAGGCTTCATCTCAATATCTCAAGCCATATTATTGGTGTGTTTTTTTTGTGAAGAATCAACAACAAGTGGGACACAATCATGAAGTGGGACGACATTTATTGGATATTTCAAACTTTTTTAACAAATCAAAAACTGAAAAATTGGGCGTGCAAAATTATTCAGCCCCTTTACTTTCAGTGCAGCAAACTCTCTCCAGATGTTCAGTAAGGATCTCTGAATGATCCAATGTTGACCTAAATGACTAATGATGATAAATACAATCCACCTGTGTGTAATCAAGTCTCCGTATAAATGCACCTGCACTGTGATAGTCTCAGAGGTCCGTTAAAAGCGCAGAGAGCATCATGAAGAACAAGGAACACACCAGGCAGGTCCGAGATACTGTTGTGAAGAAGTTTAAAGCCGGATTTGGATACAAAAAGATTTCCCAAGCTTTAAACATCCCAAGGAGCACTGTGCAAGCGATAATATTGAAATGGAAGGAATATCAGACCACTGCAAATCTACCAAGACCTGGCCGTCCCTCTAAACTTTCAGCTCATACAAGGAGAAGACTGATCAGAGATGCAGCCAAGAGGCCCATGATCACTCTGGATGAACTGCAGAGATCTACAGCTGAGGTGTGAGACTCTGTCCATAGGACAACAATCAGTCGTATATTGCACAAATCTGGCCTTTATGGAAGTGGCAAGAAGAAAGCCATTTCTTAAAGATATCCATAAAAAGTGTCGTTTAAAGTTTGCCACAAGCCACCTGGGAGACACACCAAACATGTGGAAGAAGGTGATCTGGTCAGATGAAACCAAAATTGAACTTTTTGGCAACAATGCAAAACGTTATGTTTGGCGTAAAAGCAACACAGCTCATCACCCTGAACACACCATCCCCACTGTCAAACATGGTGGTGGCAGCATCATGGTTTGGGCCTGATTTTCTTCAGCAGGGACAGGGAAGATGTTTAAAATTGATGGGGAGATGGATGGAGCCAAATACAGGACCATTCTGGAAGAAAACCTGATGGAGTCTGCAAAAGACCTGAAACAACGGAGATTTGTCTTCCAACAAGACAATGATCCAAAACATAAAGCAAAATCTACAATGGAATGGTTCAAAAATAAACATATCCAGGTGTTAGAATGGCCAAGTCAAAGTCCAGACCTGAATCCAATCGAGAATCTGTGGAAAGAACTGAAAACTGCTGTTCACAAATGCTCTCCATCCAACCTCACTGAGCTTGAGCTGTTTTGCAAGGAGGAATGGGAAAAGATTTCAGTCTCTCGATGTGCAAAACTGATAGAGACATACCCCAAGCAACTTACAGCTGTAATCGCAGCAAAAGGTGGCGCTACAAAGTATTAACTTAAGGGGGCTGAATAATTTTGCACGCCCAATTTTCAGTTTTTGATTTGTTAAAAAAGTTTGAAATATCCAATAAATGTCGTTCCACTTCATGATTGTGTCCCACTTGTTGTTGATTCTTCACAAAAAAATAGAGTTTTATATCTTTATGTTTGAAGCCTGAAATGTGGCAAAAGGTTGCAAAGTTCAAGGGGGCCGAATACTTTCGCAAGGCACTGTATAAAGGTCACTGCCCCAGTAAGCCAGTTACTCAGCCCCTGTAATAGGGTTAGAGGCAGAGAATCCCAGTGGAAAGAGGGGAACCGGCCAGGCAGAGACAGCAAGGGCGGTTCGTTGCTCCAGAGCCTTTCCGTTCACCTTCCCACTCCTGGGCCAGACTACACTCAATCATATGACCCACTGAAGAGATAAGTCTTCAGTAAAGACTGAAAGGTTGAGACCGAGTTTGCGTCTCTGACATGGTTCATGTAGACCGTTCCATAAAAATGGAGCTCTATAGGAGAAAGCCCTGCCTCCAGCTGTTTGCTTAGAAATTCTAGGGACAATTAGGAGGCCTGCGTCTTGTGACCGTAGCGTACGTATACGTATACGTATAGGCAGGACCAAATCAGAGAGATAGGTAGGAGCAAGCCCATGTAATGTTTTGTAGGTTAGCAGTAAAACCTTGAAATCAGCCCTCACTTTTTAATTTATTTTTTTTTTAACCTTTATTTAATCAGGCAAGTCAGTTAAGAACACATTCTTATTTTCAATGACAGACTGGGAACAGTGGGTTCACTGCCTGTTCAGGGGCAGAACGACAGATTTGTACCTTGTCAGCTCGGGGGTTTGAACTCACAACCTTCTGGTTACTAGTCCAACACTCTAACCACTAGGCTACGCTGCCGCTCCAGCGGAAGCCAGTGTAGAGAGGCTAGCACTGGAGTAATATGATCACATTTTTGGGGGTTCCAGTCAGGATTCTAGCAGCCGTATTTAGCACCAACTGAAGTTTATTTAGTGCTTTATCCGGGTAGCCAGAAAGTAGAGCATTGCAGTAGTCTAACCTAGAAGTGACAAAAGCATGGATTAATTTTTCTGCATCATTTTTGACAGAAAGTTTCTGATTTTTGCAATGTTACGTAGATGGAAAAAAGCTGTCCTTGAAATGGTCTTGATATGTTCTTCAAAAGAGAGATCAGGGTCCAGATAACGCCGAGGTCCTTCACAGTTTTTTTGAGACGACTGTACAACCATTAAGATTAATTGTCAGATTCAACAGAAGATCTCTTTGTTTCTTGGGACCTAGAACAAGCATCTCTGAGCCCCGTCGGGTCTTTAAAAAAATGGCGGGTGGGGAAGCGAAACTAATGCGTGATAGTGAGAAAGAGAGATGTTGTGTGGAAAAATAGCTTTTTTTCACTCGATCTGTCCAACTTATCACCTTATCGCCTCTAAAATGTACATAAAACACTATAAAGAGTTTATATAATGTGTCATTACATACCTATTTGAAGGTTTGTGTCGAATTTGAATAAGGTTTTTAGGGCGGTGCTAAAGTGATCTTAGAAGTAAACAGCGGCTTTGAGAATGATGATCACATGCAATGACGACGCAAAAAATGACTATGTATCCCCCCTTACTCCCGTCACTGTCCATTTCTTGTTTTTAAAGGATGAGAAGTGCAACACCTGGTGGAGAGAGGTTGTAAGACAGAAATCGTTGCTTTATGCGTGCTGTACGTTATGACACGTCAAGATGTAACGTAAGGTCTGTTTTTTCAACTTTTCTCCAATGCTATAGAGCCATTACCATGTCAATCAATGCTTGAATAGAAACCTAGTTCCGATTTTGACGTCAACACAGTCGCTACAGTCCCATTCATTTTCTTTGTAGCCTCGTTTGAATGTTGCGGTTGAGCACATTTGTACGGAATGGGGTGAGTTCATGTTAGCTAGTTATCTTCGCTAGCTAGCAAACCAAAGCTGCCAGCTGGCTCACCCATAAGAGTCAAAGCCCTGTCTAGGCCGGGGGATGGGGGTTCTATTTAAGCAATAATGCATGAGGGAGTGCCTGGATACAGCCCTTAGCCGTGGTATATTGGCCATATACCACAACCCCCCGAGGTGCCTTATTGCTATTATAAACTGGTTACCAATGTAATTAGAGCAGTAAAAATAAATGTTTTGTCATACTTGTGGTATACGGACTGATATACCAAGGCTGTCAGCCAATCAGCATTCAGGGCTGAACCACCCCGTTTATAATAAACTTTATACAACGGATGGGTCTAATCCTGAATGCTGATTGGTTAAAACCACATTCCAGCTGGTTCCACAATTTACCACCGGCTAAATCTACGATTTTAAAATGCCTATTTACTCTGTTCCATCTGACTGTGCAATCCACTCTCTCATCAGCCCAGCCAGGCACTTTATAAACTTGATCTCCACTGTAAAAAGCATATAGACATTATCTCACATTTCTTTTAGACTAACATTTAGATTTCAACAGCGAATATTTGTATAAACCTTGCTGTCTGTCTCTCCGACATTTGCAACCTTGTTTCAATATTGTAAGGGTTTTCTTCTGGTGAAAGAGAGGCGGACCAAAATGCAGCGTGGTGGTTATTCATGTTTTTAATAAAGACGACTATACATGAACAGACTAAACAAAACAAGAAAAGTGAAAACCTAAACAGTCCTATCTGGTGCAAACACAGCGACAGGAACAATCACCCACAAAACCCAACACAAAACAGGCTACCTAAATATGGTTCCCAATCAGAGACAATGACTAACACCTGCCTCTGATTGAGAACCATATCAGGCCATAGAACATAGAAATAGACAAACCAGACACACAACATAGAATGCCCACCCAGCTCACGTCCTGACCAACACTAAAACAAGGAAAACACATACGAACGATGGTCAGAACGTGACAAATATTCCAATTCTATCTCCAGCTGTCCCATAGTAAATAACGTGTCGAGAGTCGGGATGAGACAGACAAGCAGGCAGTGTTTCTCAGCCAGGCAAACTCATGAATCAGCTGGGATCATTTTTATGGATATATACAAAAGGAATGTCAATTGAAAAAACGTCATATTGAATGAAATGCAGCTAGTTTGCAGTCTTTCCAGGTTCTGTTTGAAGTGATTGTGTTAACTGTGTTGTTGGCTAACTCCTCTGAACAAAAGTGTCCTGAATGGTGAGCACATTTTCTATGCCCGGTGAAATCGTGCCTCATTAGCTCATTTTTATGGATGTATCCAAATAAATGTCACTAGAAAACAGCTTAAACAAATGCAAATGAGGCTACTTTGCTGTTATTCTAGCTGCGCTTTTTGACGTGACTGTACATTGGTTAGCTAGCAAGCAAGGGATAAGAACGTTGCCAGCCAAAATCAGCAATGGAATATTTAGAACAAACAACTGGGTCGCGTCTCTAGCAACCGAACCGATAGAACGAACGACCAGCCTGCTTGTGTAGCAACCCTAGATTTGTGTCGGGACTGTATCTTATGGAAGGATGAATAGTATGAATAAATGATATGTCAATCATTTGCATATGTTTGTAACCCGTTGTATAAAAGTGATCATGTCCTTGAAGCCGGTGTTTGGAGGATATATCGGCTTGTACATAATTATATTACCCGACCACCCCTAGTAAAACTAATCCCGTCTGAATAGGGCTATAGGCGGATGCAGTGGATTGAGATGGGTCCAATGCCAAAAACAGGTCTCCAATTTTTGGAGCTAATTAGATTAATGCGGTGGCGTGGACATGGACTTTAGGGGGCTAGCTAACATCGACATGACAGAGTTTCCATGCAATTTGTTTAGCTAGCTTTTGTGGATTATCATACTAGCTAGCTAGTTATCTAACCTTTGAACTCAGCTATAGTCGCTAGCTATCTAAATTAGCTAACTAGCTAGCATCCTTTGTCAGCACACAAACAAGAGTGGTTCCAACTAGCTACTGTATTAGCAAAATTGTGATAACTAGCTAACACCTTTCATCTGTGGTAGTTATCTATTGTTAGCAAGTATTGCTAAACACTAGCTATTATTATAATTATTAGTTTGAAGTGGATAACATAACTAGCTACGCCTAAATTGTTGAAATCATGATAATGATGACAGTAATGTAGCTTGTGGCTATGCTAAATTGACGTACATTCCTCTTCTCTCCCACAAGGTCTCAGACTCCAGGATGGGAAAAGCGTAACAATAAAGAAATGGGTGAAGACACAGAAGGGGACCATGAGACCCTGTTGTATCTGTTAATACATTTCTATTCTGACTTGCAATGTTAAAAAGGAGAGATAAACCCTGACAAAAAAATATAAAGTAAAAGTAGAGTAACTGCAGTCGACTGTGGTATTTTGGTCACAGTAATTGCAGAATAACGGCAGTATACTGCAGTTGAATGGCAGTTATAATGCAAAATTACTGCTGTAAAAAAATGTCATATTGAATGCAGTATTTTCTGCATACAGCAGTTATACTGCACTCTGATTGCAATCTTTTTTGTAAGGGAAGACACCCCTGTTTATCGGAATTAGCTAGGCTACTCACTACCAAGGATGTTTTTCCCAATGTATACTTCTATTAAATTCCATGTTATTCTTACTATGTATTGCATGTTTGACGAGATGATATACTGTTATAAAATGTTCGTACATTTTTAAATGTCCAGAAGGTATCCACTGTCTTTTAAGGTTACAGAGCTGTCATTCTCATTGAAAGCAAATATATGAAGTGGTAGATCTGTTCTATGTGCCCTATTTCTATGATTCTTATGTTTCATTTTTGCTCTTTTACTTTCACTTTTGTACACCAGCTTCAAACTGCTGAAAATACAATATTCTTGTTTATGGAAAATATATTTCACAGCTGTTTAGATGGTACAATGATTCTCTACACCATGATTGCTTGTATTGACCAGGAAATGGTGGAGCAATATCTGCATATATAACTCAATTATAAATGTTCATAGGTCTGTCACTTTAAAATAAGATGTATTTTTAGCAGTTATACATGTTGGTAAATAATTTATAGATTATTTTAGAGTTCATTCAGAGTTTAGACATTTATAGGTAGTATTGAGTACACATCACTGTATACCGGAGAGAAGACTCAACACTTTGTTAAACATGTTCAGCCAATGAATGGTGGGTATGAAGACCCAAACATTTATTGTAAGAGGATACCTCCTCTACTGTTCACCAACCAAAGGTATCATGGTTATCATTTCACCAGAGTGTTCACTATACTTGGACTTTCACAGAGAACTGGTCATTTAACTGAGAAACAATTGAAAATAAGGGTTCATCTTAAAAGCATCTATAAATGGTTAATAACTGGAGGTAAATATTGGCTCACTATTTGGCAAATACTGACCAGTTATTTTGACCAATGCAATATAACCATTTATGAATGGTTTATAATGAATTTACAAAAGACTAAATAACCAGTATTGATGTAATTATAACCCCTTTATAAATCGTTTACAAATGGAACCTCATTGTAAAGTGTTACCAATCTGGTAATACTGAATAGATATTCAACCACACTGACGCACATACAGTACAAATACTGCAAGTAATATCCCAGATGAATCAGTAAGATACTATATCTGACAATCATATCAATTTACAAAATGTACTCCTACAAAAAGCGAGCATTCAAAGACACCAGTTGATGTGTTGATATGAAGAGGTCTTGAAATTGTTGCCACCAAATTAACCTTATACTAATAGGATTTGAGGTAGATAACATTAATTTGGCGTGTTTTCTTTTCAAGCCAATACACTAAACGGAAACTGCTAAAAATGTATTTCCATTTTCTTCTTGCTGCCTTCTCTCACGCTTTTTCTCCTTTATTCGAGATGAGGAGATAGCACATTAATATTCACTATCTTATCTTGTCACATCCTATGAAATTATTGGAGAGGATGTGATTAGTTGAACAATGGCATGAGAACATGCTTTATGGAAGCTATCCAGTGTCTGAGACAAAAGGAGTGAAGCTGTTCCAGAGTGAGACAGATAGTCATGCAGGAAGAAGACTTGTCTTGATGGCAGTCAATGCCCTTGTCTCTGGATCTTGATTCACACAACGGGATTTGTAAGGGTCCATGAATTAACGATACATCCATGGCCATCGGTGCTGCCCATTCACACACTATTACCATTTTATTATTGTTTATAGGCCATTTAGGAGGGGGGAAAACAGTCCTGAGCCAATGGCAGAGAGCTGCTTCTTAGCGCTGTGTTTTGGGCCGGTTAAATGCACCATTATGCCTTTTAAAATGAGCTCCACCCGTCAGGGGCCGAAAACGAACGTAGCTTTCTGGCTATCAATGGGCACCACTTAGAAGAAACAATGCTCTGTCGAGGCCCACCAGTTTACTCATCAATGAACATCAAAGATGAATGAGCCCTCACTGACAGCTTTGTTTTGACTTTGCTACCCACAAAGCCCTGCTCAATATCATCCTGGGAGCACCCCTAACAGGTGCTCCCGGCTCCTCAATGCACCGTTTGAGGGGATGCAGGGGGGCCCCTAGACTGCATCCGCTTTAATCCATCACACTAAAAAACACTTTGAAAACAAACGTTTGTTTGGCCAAAGTCAAAGCCCTGGAGGCCGGCTAGGTTGTCTGTCTGGCCAGGCTTTCTGCTCTTTATACCAGGGCCTTTGTCAAGGCTTCAGCCGTTCCTTCCCTGCTCGTTTGAACAGGACATTAAATGAGACCCGGGAGGATCCGATTCCCAGCCATTTCCCAGAAGAGGAATATACAGTAACACCGGCCAATTGTCTGGATTATGACAACAGTGCCTGGAGGAGAGAAAAAAGCCAACAACCTAAGAAAAAAACACTGGCAAAATAAACAGCATCGACAGAAGATCAATTATTATTTTTAATTATCATTATCAATTATTATTCACGTTATTATTTAGATCGGAAGTGTCGCTAAGACGGTTAATTTTCAGAGCACTTTCCGTGCGAGACGGTGGTAAAACTCGAGATAGGTAGGTCTAGCTACTTCATGGGAGATATGAAATACTCCACTCTTCTTCAGTTGAAAAGAGAGAGCCAGCATTGAGCATTTTAGTCTAGAGATGTTTGAGATAAGATGCGATGGCAGATCAATATGTGCTCTATGGTGGCAGATCCCCGAGACCTTGTCTCTCTGTGCCGGGGAGTATCAGCGATGCTGCAGCGAGAGAGGCAGATTGACTCTACACTGCCTTCCCCATAGCTCCATTTCAGCATGCTGCCATTATCTACACTGTATTCCACTGACACACAAATGTGCATATTTAACCCTAGCACTGAGAGAGAGACAGGGAATATCTAAATGAAACCCTCAGAAATGTTGGAAGATAAATCTACAGTTAAAATATTTGCTATGAAATTAGCCCCGTCACCTGAGGTAGAACACGATAAAAGATATCCATGGTGGTGATTAGATAAAAACAATCCTATATTTGATTGTGGGAGATGCATAGCAATGGTATGTGCACATTTGTTATTGCTGTATGTGTGACTCAAGCGAGGTATGCAGCCTGTCGGGTTAACTCAATTTGTTATCCATCACATCGCCATAGCATTCCATATTTCAGTATTCAGTTCTACTGTCTATATGAATGGCCTGAAAAAAAACCCTCAAATAAAACCTGTTGGAATATCTACCAGTGCTTTTAAGAAGCTTTGGTGTGAAAGTGATCCAAGTAATTTAATTTTCAGTCAGATAGGCTACAACACAACGTGCTATTGAGTTTTAAAAGACAGACACATGGCCGGAAACTCTCACACACATCCACACACATACAGACATCAACTCAGCAAGTACAAGTGGGTTATGGCTTCTCTTTTGATGTGGTTTTTAACAGCCTCTTTTCTCTCCATCCCACATTGCTGGGTGTTTTTCCCTGTTCTTCGGATTTCATCGGTTTGTAACCTCTGAATGTCTTGTCAACTCTATGTTATAACAAGATGAAATAATTCAAAAAAGTAGCTATTTTCTTGATTTTATTCCGGGCAACAGTTCAGATCCTACAAGGGCACCGAGACAAATAGTCTCTGGCCAGCATCCATAACAACCTGCTGAATAGAGCAGTGAATAAATACACATTTGTGTACATTATACACAAGAGCAGTGAATAAATACACATTTGTGTACATTATACGCAAGAGCAGTGAATAAATACACATTTGTGTACATTATTCACAAGAGCAGTGAATAAATACACATTTGTGTACATTATACACAAGAGCAGTGAATAAATACACATTTGTGTACATTATACACAAGAGCAGTGAATAAATACACATTTGTGTACATTATACACAAGAGCAGTGAATAAATACACATTTGTGTACATTATACACAAGAGCAGTGAATAAATACACATTTGTGTACATTATACACAAGAGCAGTGAATAAATACACATTTGTGTACATTATTCACAAGAGCAGTGCTGGGGGTTTAGCAGGATTTTACAGGGAGTGTGTGGGGGTGGGGAATAACAGCAGAACTCACTGAGGTAGACTACCAATCATCCAGTGCCTGCTGCCACACAGCTCATATTGTCAGTTCCCAGTTTAAAGAAACCTGAGCAGCTTCAAAGATCTTTTCAAAGCCTTAATCCTAATAGCTCATGGTTTGTTCTGTCACATCAGAGGGGTGAGAGGGAGGTAGAGGGAATAACGCATCAGGGACTGGCAAAGATTCTTAAGGGGGAGATTGGCAGAGGATTTGCTGTGCGGGAGGACTGAAATCTGAAATATCGGCAGACAGAAAGCCTGTTGTAATAGATATGAAATAGGTCTTCTCAACACCATGAAAGGCTGACATTTCCCACAAATGTTTGTCATGAGGCTCTTTATTCCCTCTTGTCTATCAGTGTTTGTACTGACACTTTGTCCACTGTGGAAATCCGCAAGTGTCACTCTCACAGGATAGAGCAGGATTGGACATTTTAAATGCTTTCCTTGACTGCTTTCAATTTCTAGTAAGAGAACAATTCAGTCAGGGGCCATTTCATAAAACTGCTTTTCCACAGCACTCAAGTTAAGATTCAACACAGAGCATCTGTTTCCTGATTATGAGGCTGACCCTCTGTAGTTGTAGCTACTACCATTTAGACGACAATGCACGGTTTACTATAAGCCTTTACTGTATTTTATAGGCCAAATACATCTTTCTCTTGTGTGTAGCAATGCTGGGAGTAGGTCAAAACATGTAATTAACGTTGAATAACCATTAGTTATCCTCAGAAAATACTGCAATAAGATAATACCTTTATAACAATGAAAACTAATTCAAAATCAGTAATCAAAACATACAGTAACTGTATCACTTGTGTGTTTACTCCTAACCTCCCCGACTCTTCGTCTGCTGGTCTGTGTGTCTCATTCATTTCACCTGATGCAAGAGACAAAGAGATGAGGCCCATGTAGCAACACAGCACAAGTGTCGTGTTAATTGGCTGCCCATGGGAAAGCAGCCATTGATTTCCTGTCAGCACATTTAGAAACACGGCTGTTTACCTTTGCAATGAAGCATTGGATTCCATTGATACAGCGATAAAACATGTTTCACTCAACAGGAGCAGCACAACATGCCAGACACACATCTAGCTTCTCCCGTGGGAACCAAAATATAACCATGGTCTCTAATTGTGCAGCATTTAGAGAAATAAAAGTTGCAAATTGAACACAATACACTACATGGATTGACTTTTCAAAGACGAGCATAGTTCTATATATTCACTTTGTTGGAGGTTAATGTTAGTAGACAGGTTTGATAGTGAGCCAAGTGAAAATGCCTCTAGTGCTTGTTATTTCACACCCCTGTGGCTAAGATCAGGGCCAGACACTGCCCAGTAAACACACACGGGAGAGAAGAAATGTTGGTACTAGTAGAGAACCCAGCTAATGATCCCACAACTCAGAATCTGCACCCTGGCTTTCCTTGTCTCAACTCAACAGGTCAGGTTGTCCTATGGATCTCTCATTGCTGTTAGCTGTCTAATAAAAAGAGCAAAGTGAATGAATATAAAGAAAAATATGCTAATTAGAGTCATCACTACAGGGACTGAAAACATAATGAATGAAATGCAGCTTTTAGATATGAAGAATGGAGATTCACAATTCAATGCAACACATTATCTCCATATTTTTAAATGGTTCAACACATCCTGTCCTCTATGCAGGAAGCTGTTATCTGGATGTAATAACAGCTACAGTAGTACCATCTCTGATCATGATGCCAGAAGGCTGCTGATCCAACCATACACAGTTAAAGACAGGCTCTGTTGCAAAGGGCAGTTGGCCACTGCAGGCGTGGGCATTCACTGCCAATGATCCAATCACAGACAGAGAGAGGAGCTGCAGGTTTGTCTGCTATAGGGCCATGTGGAGGCTTGTGAACGGGCTGAGGTGGGAGGGCAGAGGACTATCTCTACCCGAGAGGTCACTACAGCCCAACCTCTGATGATATGCATGTTGCCTCCCATTCCTTATCACACATATCAGGGTAGGCTTCTGGCATGAGCAACTAGACAGGGATATCATGATTGGTAACTGCATACAATTAGCCATGTGGAAAATATCTTGTGGGATAATGTCAAATGCCATTTTGGTTGAATGTCCTGTTAAATGTACCTTCGTATGACAGTGTGTACAATAACAATGGTGGATGGAGAACATCATTAAGGATAAAGAAAAACAAAACTAGCATGGACCCTCTGGATCCCGTGACTGACATTACAGGAGCCTGTTTAAGTAAGGCATTGTCTCAAGCACTTTCCTGTATTTGTCAGATACTGTCGATGTCAGTCTTTGAAATGCAAGGCCATAGAATGAATGATTTTGCCACTGCACACTGATGTCTACATGAATGGACACGTGATTTCAGCTCCTTAACTGATGTACAGTGGAAACCATTCCAGACACAAGGTTCTCATTCAGGAGGTAATTTTATATCTAATCAAATCCAATTCAAGTGTGGCCATTTCAATTAAACATCCCCTCACGTGTCACTGTAAAGTGTCAGACCACAAGTTAAATTGGAATCAGATTTTAAAGTGAAGAATAAGGAATAACTATTTTTCAGCATAGCATGGCACATGCATATATGATAGACCCCTGCCATACATACAGCAACAAAAACATGTTTTTACTCCACATTATTGGTTTCATTCTCTCATTATTACGATTATTCATTTCACACCAGATTATCTCCGAAGATACAAAATGGTGTCACTATAATTTTAATTAAGTGTTTGTAATGGTTCCATGAGCAGTCTATGAAAAACTCTGCCTTATAGCGTTCTTGTTTTAATTACTTCAGAGTGTCCCTCATTAACCTTTTGGAGAATATGCTCAAAAGTATCTATGCATTACAAACACCAGAGCAATAGATTACTATTTGCACACTGAACTACCCTATATGAAATCATACAGAAATATGAAGGCTCACTTGTAATTAATAGGAAGCCTACCTTATGCAACCTTGATAAATATTATAGATATATCCCCAGACAAAATCCAAATAGTTTATCTTTATGATTATTTTCACCAGAGAAGAACACTATTCAAACCTATTTCTGTTTCTAAAATATTGACGAAATGACGGTGGGTATAAAGCAGGGTTTTGCATTCATCAAATAGATAGATATATGGACAGATATATAGGCCTAATAAATACTGTCGGTCCCCTTTAGACACGCTAATCAAGGGTACCACGACGACCCCTGGTGGTGGGGCATTGGAATTAGATGGAGGATAAACGTTTGAATTTAGGCTTTGCCTGTCCTCTGTCGGCTAAACGTCGGCCGTCCTCCATGCTCCATCACAGTCTCACTGCATTCATGACCTGAAATCAACTCAAATGTTTTACTTAAAAATGTATTTGAATTATTCAAAGTTAATCATTGCCTAGTAGGCCCATGGGCTAACCTACTCTAAATCAATTTCTGAAACTCGAAGCGGTTTCTATATATGGACAAGTTATCTTCTATGCATGTGATCTCATTTTCATCTTCGGACAGTTTCACGTTTCAATCAAGAAGTCGTGGGTGGTCTCTCACAGCTAGAACGTATTTCTGTAGACCTCTTGGTCTGTCTCCATTAATTGCAAAGTTGCTGAATGATAGAATGTTCAGCAATCCCATAGTAGGCCTATATGTATATTCGAAATTACAATGTCGATGGATAATTATGTCATTCATTATCCTCAACACCTAAACATATTCTAATGAGATACATTCACTCTAATGGCACTTACGTGTAAAAAAAGGAAATCCATAAACATACAAGGAGAAAAGTCAAGTATTTCCAAGCTCTTTATAACAACAATTTAGAACAGACAAGTGCTTTTCAAACCTTCGATTTGATTCAGTCAGGCGGCCTGTTGACATGAAAACATTTGGGTTATAGTGCCACCCTCTGTTTAGTAAGTCAAATGCACCTTCATTTATTCATTTCTGTTTGGTGGACCTCAAACACAGTTAATAGACCGTCTTAAAACAATGTAATTTCCAGAAGATTTTTTAGAAACAACATATGTATAAATTCATAACTTAAAAATAAACCCAGTCCCTTATGTTAAGGTATTGTAGATGCTTTATATAGTCTTGATGATAAGCAATACGCTGCACTTGAAGCAGGGAGGTGTTTTCCAAAACAACACGGTCGGCCTAATGATGGTTACAGTAATTAGGGGGGCTGATGATGCCAATCGCCTGTGTGTGTGTGTTTCATTCATCACTCCAAACAACAGGGCTTGTGCAATCAACATCTGTTGTGACAGACAACCTCCCCTTTTCTTAGAATGGTCCACTTCTGATGAAGGGTGTCATACCAAACTGATAGCCCATGGCAGATTACACTCTTCCTCTTTGACCTCCATACTCCATTGCATGACCAGCTGCCATTCAATGGATGTATTGAGACTTGAAGGAAACCCTGGAAAGGAGAGATGCTCTCAAGTACAAGCTGTGCCAAGATACAGCGCTCCAGGTACACTGACGGTGCCAGAGAAATAGACTACCACGCTCACTGACACTCGTGTTGACCTTCTAGCATTACATTTCCTGTTTCCCTTGATATAGAATCTGCAGCAGATGTTAACTGCAATTCTCATGAAAATAGGTTGAGTTTAAAGAGTTCTTTTTTTTGCTGCATTATGAAATAGTCCTACTCTATAATACACTGCTCAAAAAAATAAAGGGAACACTTAAACAACACAATGTAACTCCAAGTCAATCACACTTCTGTGAAATCAAACTGTCCACTTAGGAAGCAACACTGATTGACAATAAATTTCACATGCTGTTGTGCAAATGGATTAGACAACAGGTGGAAATTATAGGCATTTAGCAAGACACCCCCAATAAAGGAGTGGTTCTGCAGGTGGTGACCAAAGACCACTTTTCAGTTCCTATGCTGCTTTGAATGCTGGCGGTGCTTTCACTCTAGTGGTAGCATGAAACGGAGTCTACAACCCACACAAGTGGCTCAGGTAGTGCAGCTCATCCAGGATGGGACATCAATGCGAGCTGTGGCAAGAAGGTTTGCTGTGTCTGTCAGCGTAGCGTCCAGAGCATGGAGGTGCTACATATATATATATATATATACACACGTGCTATATATATATATATATATATATATATATATATATATATATATATATATACACACACACAGTTTAAGTCGGAAGTTTACATACACCTTAGCCAAGTACATTTAAACTCAGTTTTTCACAATTCCTGACAATTAATCCTAGGAAAAATTGTCTTAGGTCAGTTAGGATCACCACTTTATTTTAAGAATGTGAAATGTCAGAATAATAGTAGAGAGAATGATTTATTTCAGCTTTTATTTCTTCTGCGCTGCAGAAAGGGCAGACGGAGCCGTCTTCTGGTCAGGCTCCGTAGACGGGCACATTCCTCACCGCTCCCGAGTATACAATGTCCAGTCTCTTGACAACAAGGTTGACAAAATTCAAGCAAGTGTTGCCTTCCAGAGAGACATCAGACATTGGAGCATTCTCTGTTTCATGGAAACATGCCTCACTCGGGATATGTTATCAGAGTCAGTACAGCCACCCGGTTTTATTCACGCATCGCGCCGAAAGAAACAAACATCTCTCAAGCAGGCACCTTGACGGCCCTGAAAGAACGTCATTGGACTCTATGTAAACTGGAAACCACATATCCTGAGGATGCATTTATTGTAGCTGGGGATTTTAACAAAGCTATTCTGAAAACAAGGCTCCCTAAATTTGATCAGCATATCGAATGCACGACCGGGCTGGCAGCATTCTGGATCACTGCTACTCTAACTTCCGCAACACATACAAAGCCCTCCCTCGCCCTCCTTTCGGCAAATCTGTCCACGACTCCATTTTGTTGCTCCCTGCCTATGGACAGAAACTAAAACAGGAAACACCCGTGCTCAGGTCTGTTCAACACTGGTCAGACCAATCTGATTCCACACTTCAAGATTGCTTCAATCACATGGACTGGGATATGTTCCGGATTGCCTCAGACAACATTTATGTATACGCTGATTGTGTGAGAGTTTATTAGCAAGTGCATCAGTGAGGTTGTACCCACGGTGACTATTAATACCTTCCCCAACCAAAAACCGTGCTGAATACAGTGTAGCTATTCCCTCCGCAAGGCAATCAAACAAGCTAAGCGTCAGTATAGACAAAGTAGAGTTGCAATTCAATGGCTCAGACACAAGACATATGTGGCAGGGTCTATAGTCAATCACAGATTACAAAAAGAAAAACCAGCCTCGTCGTGGACACCGACGTCTTGCTCCCAGACAAACTAAACAACTTTGCTCGCTTTGAGGACAATACAGTGCCACTGACATGGCCATCACAAAGCCCTGACCTCAATCCTATAGAAAATGTGTGGCCAAAACTGAAAAAGCGGGTGCGAGCAAAGAGGCCTACAAACCTGACTCAGTTACACCAGCTCTGTCAGGAGGAATGGGCCGAAATTCACCCAACTTACTGTGGGAAGCTTGTGGAAGGCTACACAAAACGTTTGACCCAAGGTAAACAATTTAAAGACAAAGCTACCAAATACTAATTGAGTGTATGTAAACTTCTGACCCACTGGGAATGTGATGAAATAAATAAAAGCTGAATAAAAATCACTTTTTCTGATATTTCACATTCTTAAAATAAAATGTATTTGGCTAAGTAGTATGTAAACTTCCGACTTCAACTATATACACTGCTCAAAAAAATAAAGGGAACACTTAAACAACACAATATAACTCCAAGTCAATCACACTTCTGTGAAATCAAACTGTCCACTTAGGAAGCAACACTGATTGACAATAAATTTCACATGCTGTTGTGCAAATGGAATAGACAACAGGTGGAAATTATAGGCAATTAAGAAGACACCCCCAATGTGTCTGTCAGCATAGTGTCCAGAGCATGGAGGCGCTACCAGGAGACAGGCCAGTACATCAGGAGACGTGGAGGAGGCCGTAGGAGGACAACAGCCCAGCAGCAGGACCGCTACCTCCACCTTTGTGCAAGGAGGAGCAGGAGGAGCACTGCCAGAGCCCTGCAAAATGACCTCCATCAGGCCACAAATGTGCATGTGTCACCGTGCAGGATGTTTGGCATTTGCCAGAGAACACCAAGATTGGCAAATTCGCCACTGGCGCCCTGTGCTCTTCTCAGATGAAAGCAGGTTCACACTGAGCACATGTGACAGACGTGACAGAGTCTGGAGACGCTGTGGAGAACGTTCTGCTGCCTGAAACATCCTCCAGCATGACCGGTTTGGCGGTGGGTCAGTCATGGTGTGGGGTGGCCCATTCACCAGACCTGAATCCAATTGAGCACATCTGAGACATCATGTCTCGCTCCATCCACCAACGCCACGTTGCACCACAGACTGTCCAGGAGTTGCTTTAGCCCAGGTCTGGGAGGAGATCCCTCAGGAGACCATCCGCCACCTCATCAGGAGCATGCCCAGGCGTTGTAGGGAGGTCATACAGGCACGTGGAGGCCACGCACACTACTGAGCCTCATTTTGACTTGTTTTAAGGACATTACATCAAAGTTGGATCAGCCTGTAGTGTGGTTTCCACTTTCATTTTGAGTGTGACTCCAAATCCAGACCTCCATGGGTTGATACATTTGATTTCCATTGATAATTTGTGTGATTTTGTTGTCAGCACATTCAACTATGTGAAGAAAAAAGTATTTAATAAGAATATTTCATTCATTCAGATCTAGGATGTGTTATTTTAGTGTTCCCTTTATTTTTTTGAGCAGTGTATATATATATATATATGACAAAGAAATTATCAGTTTATAATTTTCATGGTAGGTTTATTTAAACAGTGAGAGACAGAATAACAACAAATACATCCAGAAAAACGCATTGTCAAAAATGTTATAAATTGATTTGCATTTTAATGAGGGAAATAAGTATTTTTCCCCCACTGGATATACACACACAGTTCCTTGCAAAAGTATTCATCCCCCTTGGCGTTTATCCTATTTCGTTGCATTACAACCTGTAATTTTGGGGGGGGATTTCATGATTTGGACATACATAAAATAGTCCAAATTGGAGAAGTGAAATAAAAAAAAAAGAACTTGCTTAATTAAAAAAATAATAATAATAAAAAAATGGCAAAGTGGTGTGTGCATATGTTGTCCTTCTGTGGCTCAGTTGGTAGAGCATGGCGCTTGTAACCCCAGGGTAGTGGGTTCGATTCCCGCGACCACCCATACGTAGAATGTATGCACACATGACTGTAAGTCGCTTTGGATAAAAGCGTCAGCTAAATGGCATTTATTATTATTATTATTATTCACCCCCATTGCTATGAAGGCCCTAAATAACATCTGGAGTAACCAATTATCTTTAGAAGTCACATAATTAGTTAAATAAAGTCCACCTGTGTGCAATCTAATTGTCACATGATCTGTCACATGATCTGAGTATATATATATATATACACCTGTTCTGAAAGGCCCCAGAGTCTAACACCACTAAGCAAGCGACACCATGAAGACCAAGGAGCTCTCCAAACATATCAGGGACAAAGTTGTGGAGTAGTACAGATCAGGGTTCGGTTATAAAAAATAGAAAAAAGTTGGAACATCCCACAGAGAACCATTAAATCCATTACAAAAAAAATGGAAAGAAAATGGCACCACAACAAACATGCCAATAGAGGGCCACGCACCAAAACTCACAGACCAGGCAAGGAGGGCATTATTTCAGAGAGGTAGCAAAGAGACCAAGATAACCCTTAAGGAGCTGTAAAGCTCCACAGTGGAGATTGGAGTATCTGTCCATAGAACCACTAAGCCGTACACTCCACAGAACTGGGCTTTATGGAAGAGTGGCCAGAAAAAAAAGCCATTGCTTATTAAAGAAAATAAATAAGCAAACACGTTTGGTGTTCGCCAAAAGGCGTGTGGGAGACTCCTCAAACATATGGAAGTAGAAACTCTGGTCAGAGGAGCATAAAAGTGAGCTTTTTGGCCATCAAGGAAAATGCTAATGCAAACCCAACACATCTCCTCTCCCCGAGAACACCATCCTCACAGTGAAGCATGGTGGTGGCAGCATCATGCTGTGGGGATGTTTTTTCATCGGCAGTGACTGGGAAACTGGTCAGAATATAAGGAATGATGGATGGCGCTAAATACAGGGAAATTCTTGAGGGAAACCTGTTTCAGTCTTCCAGAGATTTGAGACTGGGATGGAGGTTCACCTTCCAGCAGGACAATGACTGTAAGCAGACTGCTAAAGGAACACTCGAGTGGTTTAAGGGAAACATTTAAAATGTCTTGGAACGGCCTAGTCAAAGCCCAGACCTCATTCCAATTGAGAATATGAATTAGATATTGTTGTACACCAGTGGAACCCATCCTACTTGAACAAGCTGGAGCAGTTTAGCCTTGAAGAATGGGCAAAATCCCAGTTACTAGATGTGTCAAGCTTAGAGACATACCCCAAGAGACCTGCAGCTGTAATTGCTGCAAATCGTATATTGACTTGGGGGGGGATAGTTATGCACACTCAAGTTCTTATTTGTTTGTTTCACAATAAAAAATATTTTGCGTCTTCAAAGTGGTAGGCATTTTGTTTAAATCAGATGATACAAACCACCCAATTCCAACCCACAATTTCATCAGCTGTCTGGGTGGCTGGTCTCAGACGATCCCGCAAGTGAAGGTCCTTGGCTGGCGTGGTTACACGTGGTCTACGGTTTTGAGGCCGGTTGGATGTACTGCCAAATTCTCTAAAACAACGTTGGAGGCGGCATATGGTAGAGAAATTAACATAAAATGATCTGGCAACAGCTCTGGTGAACATTCCTGCAGTCAACATGCCAATTGCACTCTCCCTTAAAACTTGAGTAATCTGTGGCATTGCGTGACAAAACTTCACATTTTAGAGTGGTCAGCACAAGGTGCACCTATGTAATTATCATGCTCTTTAATCAGCTTCTTGATATCCCACACCTGTCAGCTGGATGGATTATCTTGACAAAGGACAAAATGCTCACTGACAGGGATGTAAACAAATTTGTGCACAAAATTTGAGAGAAATAAGCTTTTTGTGCATATGGAACATTTCTGGGATCTTTTATATTAGTATATTTAGCTTACCTTTTTTATCCTACAACTTTATTCAATATTCAATATTTTTAAAGTAACTTTGTTGCCCTATTGTTCACTGGAGGGCCTATAAGAGAATAACAAAAACCATTAACTTGGAAACCTGGTACCACAACTCTTCCACTTCACCAACACCTTCGAGTTGCCAGTGTCATTCTAGAAAGACTGATGCCCTAGGTCTCTTTCTTACAGATTCCTTTGCTTGAGAATAAATACATTTCAATAGAATAGGAACACACGGCAATGTAATAAGGTTGATATAGTCGTCGATCAAAGTCATCAGACCAAGTCATTTAATATATTTCACTACTTTCCTTAATTAAAACTTAAAACTTCTTCCACTACAGCAAAAATATTTTTAAAGAGCTAAAGCAAGTCCCATAATTATTCTTTATGGAAAATAACCTATTAATAATACATTTTTTGTGGTTGTGATGTATATTTACAAGAAGGTAATTTGTAGCTCCAGCTTTAGCAGCAGTACCAAAGTTAAACACCAGGTAACACTGGAGCTAACTTGCCATTCACAGCTAATTTTCTGAAAGGGTCTGTGCTGTCTGGAATCTTTGGGATGTCCCTACCCATTTAAGTCTTTCCTGATGCAAGTGAAACATCAGTTTTACTTGGATCAAGTAAAGGGTTGCTTTAAGAGCACATGGTTTCCAAAGAAAAATAATGCTCCAAATAAAATAAAATAGTATTTGTTACATGCGCCGAATAGACCTTACCGGGAAATGTTTACTTACAAGCCTTTAACCAACAATGCAGTTCAAGAAATAGAGTTAAGAAAATATTTACTAAATAAACAAAAGTAAAAAATGTAATACAAAATAACAATGCCTAGGCTATATCCAGGGGGTACCGGTACCGAGTCAATGTGCGGGGTACAGGTTAGTCTAGGTAATGTGTATATGTAGGTATGGGTAAAGTGACTATGCATAGATAATTAAGAACTTATGTTAATTTCCAGCACCTGTTTGTAGACATTTGGCATGAAAAAACTAAAGCACACAACAAATCCACTTTATATTTGTATTTTTAAATTCTTAAATATTCAGGGGTTAGATTAGAATAATTATTCATTACATTTAAATTGTTTGCCTTTAGCCAGTGAATATGAGAATAGGTTCTCATATTATATATAAGACTAGTCATTCAACTGAGACTGCTCTTCTCTGTATCACGGAGGCGCTCCGCACTGCTAAAGCTAACTCTCTCTCCTCTGCTCTCATCCTTCTAGACCTATCGGCTGCCTTCGATACTGTGAACCATCAGATCCTCCTCTCCACCCTCTCCGAGTTGGGCATCTCCGGCGCGGCCCACGCTTGGATTGCGTCCTACCTGACAGGTCGCTCCTACCAGGTGGCGTGGCGAGAATCTGTCTCCTCACCACGCGCTCTCACCACTGGTGTCCCCCAGGGCTCTGTTCTAGGCCCTCTCCTATTCTCGCTATACACCAAGTCACTTGGCTCTGTCATAACCTCACATGGTCTCTCCTATCATTGCTATGCAGACGACACACAATTAATCTTCTCCTTTCCCCTTCTGATGACCAGGTGGCGAATCGCATCTCTGCATGTCTGGCAGACATATCAGTGTGGATGACGGATCACCACCTCAAGCTGAACCTCGGCAAGACGGAGCTGCTCTTCCTCCCGGGGAAGGACTGCCCGTTCCATGATCTCGCCATCACGGTTGACAACTCCATTGTGTCCTCCTCCCAGAGCGCTAAGAACCTTGGCGTGATCCTGGACAACACCCTGTCGTTCTCAACTAACATCAAGGCGGTGGCCCGTTCCTGTAGGTTCATGCTCTACAACATCCGCAGAGTACGACCCTGCCTCACACAGGAAGCGGCGCAGGTCCTAATCCAGGCACTTGTCATCTCCCGTCTGGATTACTGCAACTCGCTGTTGGCTGGGCTCCCTGCCTGTGCCATTAAACCCCTACAACTCATCCAGAACGCCGCAGCCCGTCTGGTGTTCAACCTTCCCAAGTTCTCTCACGTCACCCCGCTCCTCCGCTCTCTCCACTGGCTTCCAGTTGAAGCTCGCATCCGCTACAAGACCATGGTGCTTGCCTACGGAGCTGTGAGGGGAACGGCACCTCAGTACCTCCAGGCTCTGATCAGGCCCTACACCCAAACAAGGGCACTGCGTTCATCCACCTCTGGCCTGCTCGCCTCCCTACCACTGAGGAAGTACAGTTCCCGCTCAGCCCAGTCAAAACTGTCCGCTGCTCTGGCTCCCCAATGGTGGAACACACTCCCTCACGACGCCAGGACAGCGGAGTCAATCACCACCTTCCGGAGACACCTGAAACCCCACCTCTTTAAGGAATACCTAGGATAGGATAAAGTAATCCTTCTCACCCCCCTTAAAAGATTTAGATGCACTATTGTAAAGTGGCTGTTCCACTGGATGTCATAAGGTGAATGCACCAATTTGTAAGTCGCTCTGGATAAGAGCGTCTGCTAAATGACTTAAATGTAAATGTTCTCAATGGACTTACCTGCTGAAATAAAGGTTAATTAAAAAGGTGCAGATCTATAGGGAGGCATGTTCTGATGGGAGGCATAATTTAATGGCACTGTTCTATAGGAACATGCCCCCCCCCCCCCAAATGATATGGCTCCATAAACCATGTACAAAGTGGAATACGGCTTTAATCTTCAAAACTGCAAGGACACATCCTATACATGATATTAAATAAATACTAGATAGAAAGCATATTGACTTTATAAAAACAACTGGCTTGTATAGGCTACGATGCTAGAAAGACTAGCGAGTACAGACTAGCCAGTTGTTTTTATAAAGTCACTATGCTTTGTGTTTAGTATTTATTTAGTATGCATTGTGGTGCTTAGTGCCCTGAAGATTATGACTGTCAATGAATTTGAGAGTGGTGCATTTCTCCAACTCCCATCTCTCACCTCAGTTTAGTTTACCAAACAAAATTGGCAATGTCAGGCTGTCGAAACTACAGAATCTGACTTTAATAATCATATCAGAGCCAGTGACATTATTACATTTCTGTGAAAAATTGTAAGCATTAGACAAGCGCTTGCTGGTTACGTCCAACAGGGGGCGTGGCCACGCAACGAGCTGCGCTTCCGTGTTTACAAAACCAAAGGGAGGTGACTAGCGGCGAAACGTATGTTTGCCGAGCAAGAATAGAGCGGTGGTGAGGAAAGTGGCACTGTCAAATCATAGGCTGACTGCATGGTAAAAAAAAAAGACGTAGCTAATTCCAGATTGCGTTTTCCAGCGGAATGTTCACTCGAAGGGGCCATGGAGACGTCAAGAAATCTACACAGAAAGTTCTGGACCCAAAGAAGGATGTATTGACCCGACTGAAGCACCTCCGGTCACTGTTAGGTGAGTAAAACGTCAACGAGCTTTGCTGCTGCACCGAACAGTGGCTCGCTCGCTTGATTATTGATGGTACCTGCCTCCAAGCAAGCTAACTAACGTTAGATGGCTCTGTAGCTAGCAACATGGGTGCATACCTTTTGAATCCAATGTTTTTTTACAACGTCGAATACATTGATTTGTCGTCACGCTGATATTAAACGTGGAACGTGTTAGCTAACGTTTTTAAGCCAAGCCATCCCTAGTGGCTAGCGCGTCTGTCTTAACTAGCAAGCCACAATGTCATTGTAGAACGGCTAGCTAAATTAACTGATTAGCATGCCAGTCAGCAGCACAGCAGGCAGGTTTTCAAAAACCAACGCATTACCTTTAGCCACCTAGCTTTGTGCTAACAGGGTACTTAGCTTAATATCACTGGTACTAACTAGATAACCAGTTGTTATGTAAGTTGGCTGCTATTGTTAACTGTCAACTTCGTCCTTCAAGGGATAGCAAACATAGCCACTGTCTAACTTATTGGAATGTAACTTAGATCGCCAGCGTACACTAACAAAATAGGCATTGTTTGTAGCCACAGCCTGAAATTAAGTACTGCAAAAACGTTCATTACAAGCCAGAATGCTGGATACAAGTACATTTAAACTTAATCTACCGGTTGGTCCTTCTAGTACTCGAAATTTGAGACAATATCAATTATATACCCGAGTTTTTGGGGTGCAGGTACTGCCATTGAGCACACAACCATGTAAACTAAACACCTGTAAGACTTCGATTTGTATGCATGCACCGCGTGCATGTACTTCTGTCATATGCACGTGCCTTAGGTGATGCGCAATCAAATGTTGATTGTCACAAACAGATAACTGCATTTAATCATAATTTCCTGTTGATATTGTCAGAATTAATAACCAACCCCACTGACATTTTGCAGAGTAAGTTAAAATATAATTGTATTTAACATTCATGGCAGACAAGGGATGTTTGTCAATATTGCTAAATAGGGGGAAAAAAACGACTCTCACTGTCCTCATATGGTGTTTTCATGAAGCTCACTTTGATGCGGTATGTAAGTGTAACAGTTCTTCCGGCCCTCTCCTCGCCCCGAACCAGTGGACCCTCCGCGCACATCAGCTCCCACGAAGCATCGTTATCTATCACTCCACAAAATCCGCGGTCCTTGCAGAATAAGGGAAACGACAACTTCAAGTCTCAGAGCGAGTGACGTCACCAATTGAAACGCTATTAGCGCGCACCCGCTACCCAGCGAGCCACTTCACGCCGGTTACGGTAGTTGGACCATTGCAATTTACTCACCTTGTCTGAATCCTGCTCGCTGACCTGTATAACCCCTATATCTGGGATGATCCCCCTGTCATTTAGGCCCTACGTCAACCACTTTACACTACGTCTGTGTAAGAATCTTCATCTCACAACCACTGTATTACAATTGCTGAAGTAGTGCATAAATGGTTAATGGGCTACCGCTACACTTTCGGCATATCAGGGCACTTTCCTGCTGACACTGCAGATTCAATGTCAAGACTTGTATGGTCAAGAATCAACAGCGGGCTGAGGCAGTCTGTTACTTCTGTTTTACTTGTCCTCATGTGTGGGTAAAAATAAGGCAAATCAAATGTTATTTGTCACAGTGAAATGCTTAGTTACGGGTCCTTTTCTAACAATGCAAGGATAAAGTTACAACAAAGGAGTAAATACATTATGTGATTAACAAATAATGATAACGATTAAAAAAATACAAACATGGCTATAGCGTGACTATATACAGGGAGTACCGGGTAATAGCGTGACTATATACAGGGAGTACCGGGTAATAGCGTGACTATATACAGGGAGTACCGGGTAATAGCGTGACTATATACAGGGAGTACCGGGTAATAGCGTGACTATATACAGGGAGTACCGGGTAATAGCGTGACTATATACAGGGAGTACCGGGTAATAGCATGACTATATACAGGGAGTACCGGGTAATAGCGTGACTATATACAGGGAGCATGACTATATACAGGGAGTACCGGGTAATAGCGTGACTATATACAGGGAGTTACCGGGTAATACAGGGAGCGGGAGCTGATATACAGGGAGTTTCCCGGGTAATAGCGTGACTATATACAGGAGTTTAATAGCGTGACTATATACAGGGAGTTTCCCGGGTAATAGCGTGACTATATACAGGGAGTTTCCCGGGTAATAGCGTGACTATATACAGGGAGTTTCCCGGGTAATAGCGTGACTATATACAGGGAGTTTCCCGGGTAATAGCGTGACTATATACAGGGAGTTTCCCGGGTAATAGCGTGACTATATACAGGGAGTTTCCCGGGTAATAGCGTGACTATATACAGGGAGTTTCCCGGGTAATAGCGTGACTATATACAGGGAGTTTCCCGGGTAATAGCGTGACTATATACAGGGAGTTTCCCGGGTAATAGCGTGACTATATACAGGGAGTTTCCCGGGTAATAGCGTGACTATATACAGGGAGTTTCCCCGGGCTTTTTAATAATAGCGTGACTATATACGTGACTATATACAGGGAGTTACCGGGTAATAGCGTGACTATATACAGGGAGTTTCCCGGGTAATAGCGTGACTATATACAGGGAGTTACCCGGGTAATAGCGTGACTATATACAGGGAGAGTTAGCGTGACTATATACAGGAGTTTCCGGGTAATAGCGTGACTATATACAGGGAGTTTAGCGTGACTATATACAGGGAGTTTACCGGGTAATAGCGTGACTATATACAGGGAGGGAGTTTACCCGGGTAATAGCGTGACTATATACAGGGAGTTTAGCCCGGGTAATAGCGTGTACAGGGAGTTTCCCGGGTAATAGCGTGACTATATACAGGGAGTTTCCCGGGTAATAGCGTGACTATATACAGGGAGTTTCCCGGGTAATAGCGTGGCTTTTTACAGGGAGTACCGGGTAATAACGTGGCTATATACAGGGAGTTTCCCGGGTAATAGCGTGGCTATATACAGGGAGTTTCCCGGGTAATAGCGTGACTATATACAGGGAGTTTCCCGGGTAATAGCGTGACTATATACAGGGAGTTTCCCGGGTAATAACGTGGCTTTTTACAGGGAGTACCGGGTAATAACGTGGCTATATACAGGGAGTACCGGGTAATAACGTGGCTATATACAGGGAGTACCAGTACCGAGTTGATGTGCAGGGGTACGAGGTAGTTGAGGTAAATACACTATATTCATTATATATACAAAAGTATGTGGACACCCCTTAAAATTAGTGGACTTGGCTATTTCAGCCACACCCATTGCTGACAGGTGTTTAAAATTGAGCACGTAGCCATGCAATCTCCATAGACAAACATTTGCAGTTGAATGGCCTTACTGAAGAGCTCAGTGACTTTCAACGTGGCACAGTCATAGGATGCCACCTTTCCAACAAGTCAGTTCGTCAAATGTCTGCCCTGCTTGAGCTACCCCGGTCAACTGTAACAGAACGGGAGCACTGAAGCACGTAGCATGTAAAAATAGTCTGTCCTTAGTTGCAACACTCACTACCGAGTTCCAAACACTCTCTGGAAACAACATCAGCACAACAACTGTTCGTCTGGAGCTTCATGAAATGGGTTTCCATGGTCGAGCAGCTGCTCACAAGCCTAAGATCACCATGTGAAATGCAAAGCGTCAGCTGGAGTGGTGTAAAGCTTGCTGCCATTGGACTCTGGAGCAGTGGAAACACGTTCTCTGGAGTGATGAATCACACTTCATCAGTCCGTCAGACAAATCTGGGTTTGGCGGATGCCAGGAGAACGCTACTTGTCCCAATGCAAAGTGCCAACTGATGGTCTGGGGCTGTTTTTCATGGTTCGGTCTAGGCCCCTTAGTTCCAGTGAAGGGAAATCTGTGTCGGTGTCGAAAAACTTGATTGGCATGTACAGAGCCCTGACCTCAACCCCAATGACCACCTTGAATTGAAATGCCGGCTGTGAGCCAGGCCTAATCACCCAACCTCACTAATGCTCTTGTGGCTGACTGGAAGCAAGTCCCCTCAGCAATGTTCCAGCATCTAGTGGAAAGCCTTCCCAGAAGAGTGGAGGCTGTTATAGCAGCAAAGGGGGGACCAACTCTATATTAATGTCCATGATTTTGGAATGAGATATTCAACAAGTAGGTGTCCATACTTTCAGTCATGTAGTGTATGTATGTATACAGTGGGGCACAAAAGTATTTAGTCAGCCACCAATTGATTTCTGGCTCTCACAGACCTGTAACTTCTTCTTTAAGAGGCTCCTCTGTCCTCCACTCGTTACCTGTATTAATGGCACCTGTTTGAACTTGTTATCAGTATAGAAGACACCTTTCCACAACCTCAAACAGTCACACTCCAAACTCCACTATGGCCAAGACCAAAGAGCTGTCAAAGGACACCAGAAACAAAATTGTAGACCTGCACCAGGCTGGGAAGACTGAATCTGCAATAGGTAAGCAGCTTGGTTTAAAGAAATCAATTGTGGGAGCCATTATTAGGAAATGGAAGACATACAAGAACACTGACAGTCTCCCTCGATCTGGGGCTCCACGCAAGATCTCAACCCGTGGGGTCAAAATGATCACAAGAACTGTGAGCAAAAATCCCAGAACCACACGGGGGGACCTAGTGAATGACCTGCAGAGAGCTGGGACCAAAGTAACAAAGCCTACCATCACCAACACACTACGCTGCCAGGGACTCAAATCCTGCAGTGCCAGACGTGTCCCCCTGCTTAAGCCAGTACATGTCCAGGCCCGTCTGAAGTTTGCTGGAGAGCATTTGGATGATCCAGAAGAAGATTGGAAGAATGTCATATGGTCAGATGAAACCAAAATATAACTTTTTGGTAAAAACTCAACTCGTTGTGTTTGGGTACAAAGAATGCTGAGTTGCATCCAAAGAACACCATACCTACTGTAAAGCAATGGGGGTGGAAACATCATGCTTTGGGGCTGTTTTTCTGCAAAGGGACCAGGACGACTGATCCGTGTAAAGGAAAGAATGAATGGGGCCATGTATTGTGTGATTTGAGTGAAAACCTCCTTCCATCAGCAAGGGCATTGAAGATGAAACGTGGCTGGGTCTTTCAGCATGACAATGATCCCAAACACACCGCCCGGGCAACGAAGGAGTGGCTTCGTAAGAAGCATTTCAAGGTCCTGGAGTGGCCTAGCCAGTCTCCAGATCTCAACCTCATAGAAAATCTTTGGAGGGAGTTGAAAGTCCGTGTTGCCCAGGAACAGCCCCAAAACATCACTGCTCTAGAGGAGATCTGCATGGAGGAATGGGCCAAAATACCAGCAACAGTGTGTGAAAACCTTGTGAAGACTTACAGAAAACGTTTGACCTCTGTCATTGCCAACAAAGGGTATATAACAAAGTATTGAGATAAACTTTATTGTTATTGACCAAATACTTGTTATTGACCAAATACTTATTTTCCACCATAATTTGCAAATAAATTCATTAAAAATCCTACAATGTGATTTTCTGGATTTTTTTTCTAAGTTTATCTGTCATAGTTGAAGTGTACCTATGATGAAAATTACAGGCCTCTCTCATCTTTTTAAGTGGGAGAACTTGCACAATAGGTGGCTGACTAAATACTTTTTTTGCCCCACTGTAGGTAGGGGTAAAATGACTCTGAAACAGGATAGATAATAGACAGTAAGTAGTAGGTCTGTTTGCAGTGGCTGATAGCTGGCCCTCCTAATTGATGTTCAATGGCCATCCCCCTACTGCAGTCGGTGTTTGCAGCATAGGAAGGTTTTCCTCCTGGTCTGGTGCTGGCTTTTCCCGATGTGGACAGGAAGTGGGGATGAGTGATAAGGTGCTGCTTTACACAGTTTAGGTTGGCCTATTTTTTTAATTTTTAAAATTATTGCTCACTGCTCACCATGATGTGTGCTGCTTTAAATGATGTTGAAAGCTTACAAAACGATGTGGTTCTCATGTTCAAAAGGCCTTTTTGTTCATGAGAACTCGGACACACACTTACGAAAGAACACAGGCAAATGTCACTGCGCTCCCTTCGTTCTTACCGAAAGATAAAACATGCCATTTAAAATGTTTTTGATATCAAGATAGGACTGATATTAAAGGTTCTTCTAAATGTCAGGGACATCCTGAAACCATTACCCCTATCCATGTTGATTCCGCTTAACTCAAGTTTGATTTAAGCCCAGTATCATAGCATGACATCACTAGGCTATGGTCAGTCGCAAGGCCAGGAATAGCTCCTGGTCCATTTGCCCTAAAAGTGCTTATTTGCGTTGGTTTTGTGCCCACTTAGCATGTATGTCATGTTGAGTGTGAGAGCGGC
This sequence comes from Oncorhynchus keta, assembly GCF_023373465.1. Lineage (NCBI taxonomy): Eukaryota > Metazoa > Chordata > Actinopteri > Salmoniformes > Salmonidae > Oncorhynchus > Oncorhynchus keta. The sequence continues at coordinate 18,152,711 of NC_068449.1, forward strand.
TGCATGTTTATTTTTTGGTCATGCCTGGCTGGATCTGGCTGAGGTTGTTAATTACAGGAGCCTGCTAGACCACCTGATCACACACCTCCTCTGTGACTGGAGCTGTGCATGACTATTCCTTAACTCCTTAACTATTCCTTACCTCAAAGGCAATGGAAAAAGCCTACACAACAATTCAGAGAAAATTTGCTTTATTATACATTTTTCTAAGATGAAGTGTAAACAACTTCCTTGACCTAAAACAGCAGGGGTGTGTGTGTGTGTGTGTGTGTGTGTGTGTGTGTGTGTGTGTGTGTGTGTGTGTGTGTGTGTGTGTGTGTGTGTGTGTGTGTGTGGCAAAGGCAGAGGGAATGTTCACCACAGTGTCACTTCATCCTCTCCATGTTTTTGCTGTGAATGTTGGTGGGGTCAGGGTCAAATGGGATAGCTGCTGTTAGGAGGTAAAGCTCTGGGGGAACAATGACTGCCACATCGGAAACCCACTCAACAAACTCCTTTTCCCTGTTGAGTCAAGCTGAGACCTCTTGGCATGTTATTTTCCTCTTTTCAAAACACACTGGATAGCTTTGAACTCGTTATCTTTAACCCCTGTTCACAGTGTAGCCTACTTTCGAGCACTTTTCCATGTTCAACGTACCATAGAAAACAAGCTTATTGCTGTGATTCTGCTAATGCGTCAGAATTTAGAAGCACATCTTAGCTAGGCTGCATTAATAAATGACAGTCAGGCTAGCCTATGTGACTGAGTAGTCTATTTTAGAAAGTCTGTGTGTGTTCTTTGAGGTACAGGCTGAGCTTTACAACCAGCCTACTCACTTTCTCTGGACACCAGCTTATCAGAACTAAACCAGCCTAAATTTCCATGTCATTTACATCTACGCACGTTCAATCGTCTACCTCCTTGATGGGTGTGATTTGGGCAGTTCATGTAGCACTCCGACTGTAAATAAACTCTCAAAGAGCCTCTGTAATGATAACAAGCAACCTGCCTTCAGGGCATTATTTTTCATATGCTGGAGTTCTTGCAATGCTCGTACTGGACTGCATTTAGTGAAGTTGTCAAGCCCTCGAATAAGAGACACAGCTATCTAAAATATTTCTGCTCTGCCTACTCGCTGAAGAAGTTAGGCCTAAGTTATCGCAATGAATATCACAGGGCGAAATACACCTTCTGCCTCGCCTTGAAGTGTATTATGTTGAGATTGAGAATGTGTTCATTTAAGCTCACATTAAACAATGCATTGTTCCTTTAGAAAAGGCTCACACACTGTAGGACAAGGCTAGTCATTTCATACCATAGAGAAAGATCGGTCATTGTTGTAATTCACATTGACATCAGTGACATTGGAAACCACATAGGCCTAACCAACGGAAGCAATGAATGACTGAGGGCAGTAGCTCATTGTATGTTATTGTTGTCAGCCAAATGAGTCAATAATACTCTTTCAGATCATTTTAATACCACAGCTTTAGTGAAAATCCAGACGAGGCTTATGTTTAGCTCAGTAATGGGCTACACAGTCAGTGGCATTTCAATCCTCTGCCATTGGCCTGACTCTGGTATGGATATCAAGTCCTGTGCCAGCAGCGGCAATCTCAAATCCATTGTGAATAGCTGGGCGTAGGTGTGAACTGTGTTATACAGGTTTGGTGACACTAGACAGGCATTAGCAGGTCTGTGTCTGTCTAGTGTTGCCATTAGGATGACAGTTTGTCATTATCTCCCTGGCAGGGTGCAGCTCCGCTAGCCCCAGTTCTCTCACCAGGCCTCAGGGCTGACACTGGTTCTGTGGGTGAGGCTGAGGAACAGAAGAGTGCAGCTTGGCCTGATCTTATGTAACAGTTTCCTCAGTGCCACTCCCATGGTTGTCCGTTATTACTGTGTACCTGTTAGACTTGCCAATTCCAGACAGTCATACTGTAATTTAGTCTGTTCCTGTGCGATTCATTGGGCTCTATAGGCCTGGCCTAGGTCGAGTGACCAGAATAACTTATATCATACATTAGCTACAATAATATATGACCCATAATGTCAACTAGTGTATAAACACAGAGTGTAAAAAACACTTAACAACAATTTCCATGACATTGACTGACCAGGTAAATCCAGGTGAAAGTTAAGATCCCTTATTGATGTAATTTGTTAAATCTACTTCAATAAATGTAGATGAATGGGAGGAGACCGGTTAAATAAGGATTTTAAGACTTGAGAAATTTGAGATCTGGATTGTGTATGTGTGCCATTCAGAGGGTGAAGGGGCAAGAACACATATTGAAGTGCCTTGTGAATGGGGTACATTAGTAGGTGCCATGCGTACCGGTTTGTGTCGAACTGCAACGCTGCTGGGTTTTTCACATTTAACAGTTCAAGGGTCCACCACCCAAATGACATCTAGTAAACTTGACACAACTGTGGGAAGCATTGGAGTCAACATGGGCCAGTATCCCTGTGGAACTCTTTCGACACCTTGTAGAGTCCATGCCCCGATGAATTGAGGCTGTTCTGAGTGCAAAAGCGGAGGGTGCAACTCAATATTAGGAAGGTGTTCCTAATGTTTGGTATACTCAGTGTACTATCTGTCTTTACCTTAAGATCAGGGTCAGCTCAGTCCACTCCTATTCCTGCCAGTGAGCTGGCCGGCCGGTGTGGGTGTGACGTCCCTAAGCTTGGTACAGCACCAAGATAAGCATCTGGCAGTATAAAGAAGCACTGTGCCATGATCCCCAGGCAATTAGCATTTCAAACAATGTGTGCCATGATAAAATGCAGCTGGCATACAGCTGTCCTCTTTATCCCCACCTCACACAGGCCTCAGAGTACCATTGTCAGTAATTTAGGCTTAGATGGTGTTCTTTCACAGGACGAGCTTGATATTTCTGGATTCATGATGTCAAGTACAGTAGAAAACCATTATTTATTTGTTTGCCAAACAGAGTACTAGGCCCATCACCTAATGCAGAGTCAGCACGGACCTACTTCTGGGTAAATAAATAAGTATGACAACGGTGACATACGGTAATGAGTGTGACGTCCAGCAGGGATATCTAGTTCCCATCTTGACAATTGTGTACTGACTAGATGCTGTGTTTCGGCCAGGATAAAATCCCCTTCTTGACAATTGTGTACTGACTAGATGCTGTGTTTCGGCCAGGCTATAATCCCCATCTTGACAATTGTGTACTGACTAGATGCTGTGTTTCGGCCAGGCTATAATCCCCATCTTGACAATTATGTACTGACGAGATGCTGTGTTTCGGCCAGGCTATAATCCCCATCTTGACAATTGTGTACTGACGAGATGCTGTGTTTCGGCCAGGCTACAATCCCCATCTTGGCCAAGGTGCACAGGCTAGATGCTGTGTTGGGTGCTCAGGTCAGTGGCTGTATTCTTGGGATGTGGGGCTCTCATATACATGTAAATATGAATATGAAAATAACTGGATGGCTCTCTGTGTGTGTGTGTGTGTGTGTGTGTGTGTGTGTGTGTGTGTGTGTGTGTGTGTGTGTGTGTGTGTGTGTGTGTGTGTGTGTGTGTGTGTGTGTGTGTGTGTGTGTGTGTGTGTGTGTGAAAATAAAGAACCCCTTGAATGAGTAGGCGTTTTCTTTATTTTGACTGTTTTCTACCATGTAGAATAATAGTGAAGACACAAACTATGAAATAACACATGGAATCATGTAGTAACCCAAAAATGGTTAAATAAATCAAAATGTATTTTATATTTGACATTCTTCAAAGTAGCCACCCTTTGACTTGATGACAGCTTTGCACACTCTTGACAACCTGCTTGATCTCCTAAAGTATTGCACAAGTCGACTGCAGGTAAATACAAATATTGAAATGTATTTAAAAAAATCCAGGAAGTAGTTTTGATGATATTGACGGTATGTAAAAATCATCCCATGGCTTTTTCCAAATACCACCTACTTACGGTATACCGCCCAAGCCCAATTAAGACCTGTCACAACTGAGTCCCACAGGGAGGAAGGTCTGGCTTTGGGAAAACACTGTTGCTCTATCTTTCAGAACAAACACCTGACTGATCCAGACCATTCAACTCTCCTCTGCATTTCCTAGTATCTGTCAAACAATCTCTAATGTCTATTATTCTCAACTACAGACCTCCAAGTCCAAACAGTCATGACTATTCCCTTAAGAGCAGAGGGAAGTGTGTTTGAGGAATAAGAAATATACATGTTGTGAATCTGTATTCTCAGTGTATTTCAGAGCTGTAAAGAGGAAGTTGATTGAGTGAAGTCTGGAGAGACTTACTATGCTTCACTGACCTCTGACATGTTTGCTAATCATTCACCTTCATTTGGACTATCTTCAAAAAGTGTTTAGTGTCGTCTCTGCTTGGTCACTCAAGGTCCCTGTGACAAAAATAATAATTCTCATCAATTTAATGTGTTTGACAGTTGTCATTCTGCAGAATCTGAAGGAATGTAAAAAACTTCATGATTTTTGTCAAAGCTTGACAAAAAATGTCTCGCAGTCTACAATTATTTTGCACTGTAGGCTAAATGCTGAGTTTAAATGTAAGGAGGCAGAGAGACTTTACAACGACAAATGCAATAGAACAAAGGGTGAGGAGTAGCCTCGGCCTAGCCTATTTTCTGCACTGAGCAATATTTATTGTGTTCTTTAGACAGCTCATGAGTCAACCAAACTGGTAAGTTTGGTCAGACTGGTTTCCTGGTCTTAAGTTCAAATAACAGAATGTACTAGAGTCCCAATGGGAAAACAGTAGGCTAGCCAATGACGAGTCCACCACATATAATACTTATTTCATATCTGCTTGATCTCCCTAACCATTCATATCAGTGTTGTCACGATACCAGAATGTTCACTATGATACTGATCAGGGCCACTGTGGAAGGTAGATAATAAAAAAACAGTCACTCAGATTTTTTACCAGCCAAAATATTTTTGGGACATAATTACATTAAAAACAACGCAAAACAGATGACCATGGTTTGTAATGTTTCTAAAACAAGAAATGTGTTCGTAAGAAGTAATGCGGTATGTTGCTCAATTTCATACTTTTTCTTTTTGACCTGCCTTTTAATGAAAATATCAGAGACAATATGTTCAGCTGCCCCTTTAAGTCGGGAGGTTGACGTGGTAATTGGCCGCTCGAGTCCTCTCACGTGTCTGTGAAAAAATTAAAACCTGTGTCTGATTTGGGATCTGACTATCATTTGAAACAGTCTAACTTTGTTGACTTTTGAGTAAATTAGACTAACTTTTATGCCTGTACATAGCACCTCCAAAATGTCAGTGTTGCTGTGCGAGATTGGATATAGGATTCCAATTTATTTGTGTAGTTAGCAGCTATAAAAAATGGCAGAAATACTTTGAAAACAGCTACTGCAGCATTTTTCAAACCCAAACATGTGCCCATACTTGACTTTTACACCTTTTTATTGAAGAATATAATGCTCGCATTGTAGAGCCTTTCAAATGGACCACCCGCCAACACATCTGGTGAAATATACCATTCTTAGATAAAACTAGGGTTGCTAATTTTCTTGAAATTTTCCATGGGAAGTTAAGCCAGGAATTTTGCTTAAATTCATCAAAAAAGTTAGCTTATAACAGTGAACATTCTTTGGGATAAACAAGGCAATTCTAGGCTTATTTTGGTTAAACTATCCCCAATTCAATGGAATTGCAACCCTCTGCATGCACAGTGCATTCTTTCGTCATTTGTGCAGTTCACTCTTCCATCACATGTACAGCTGATTCTCAAGATCTTGCACACTAATGAGATGCTATTGAGCCCACACTACTACACTGTCTGAGCCAAAGACTACATGCTTTCTGGTAAGTCTTGATTACAATACTGGGTGGGGTGAATATATTTTATATAACATATACATTATTTTTTTGTTAACTAGTAAATAGTAGCCTAAAGCAAAGTGTGTTTAAATCATTTCAAGTTGTTAACAATTTCTGCTAGTTAGTTTTTGCTACCATGTGGGTTTTAGTTTGCTTGAGCCTGCTAACTGAGGATGGTTAATTCACCTGTTTCCATACATGTTTCATTTTAAAACATGTATCTTACAAAGGAGTTGTTTAATCAAACTGCATAACTATTTATCTGTACATGGAATTCTATTAGTTTTTTTAACTCATTTTTTTCCTAATCTTTACATGAAAATACCACGAGCACTAACTGATGTGTGGAGACATTTCACTGCAGCTAATGTAGGAGGACAGGCTGTGTACGTTTGCAAATACTGTGCCAAATCATATGTGAAGAATGCAACAATGATGCAGAATCATCTGGCCAAGTGCATAAAGTTCCCTCAGCACTCACAACAAGCAACCTCTGACAAAAGTCCCTCTACTTCTATTCGAGGTGAAAATGATGAATCGGACACCTTATCGGTAGCAACAGCTCATGGTCCTCCTGGAATCAGAAATGCTGATGAATGTCTTGCTTGAGCTGTGTATGCAACTGGTTCACCTCTGATGCTCACAGGCAATGTGTATTGGAAGAAATTTCTGAATGTTCTTCACCCCGCATACACCCTTCCAACCAGACATGCTTTATCTACTAATTTGCTGGATGCAGAGTTCAAGTGAAGGTCAAGCAAATCATAGAGAAAGCAGACTGTATTGCAATCATCTCTGATGGGTGGTCGAATGTTTGTGGGCAAGGATAATTAAATACATCTCTACCACGCAACCAGTATTCTATAAGAGCACAGACAAAAGGGACAACAGACAGACCGGTCTCTACATTGCAGATGAGCTGAAGGTCGTCATCAATGACCTTGGACCACAGAAGGTATTTGCACTGATGACAGACAATGCTGCAAACATGAAGGCTGCTTGGTCTAAAGTGGAGGAGTCCTACCCTCACATCACATCCATTGTCTGTGCTGCTCCTGCATCGAATCTGCTCCTCAAGGACAACATGGCACTGAAAACAATGGATACACTGCAAGAGAGCCAAGGAAATGGTTAGGTATGTGAAGGGTCATCAAGTTGTAGCAGCAATCTACCTCACCAAGCAAAGTGAGAAGAATAAGAGCACCAAATTGAAGCTGCCCAGCAACACCTGTTGGGGTGGTGTTGTCATCATCTTTTTGAGCCTGACAACGAGCCATCCTCAATAAGGTTGGAAAGTGACAGTGAAGATGAGGCCTCAGTCTGATGTTCAAGAGGTGGACATTGAGGATGTTCCATAAGAAGACATGGAAGCCTGAGAGGAAGACAACTAAAGCTTTAGGTCCTAGACTGTCATTTTACAGATGTATGTTAAATATTTTTTGGGAATGAGATGGATCATTGGGGATCATTCAATATTCCCTTTTGTTGTTCAGTGAAATCATCCCATGTGAAGAGTGAACTCATTTAATTAAAGTTAAATTCGTAACTAAATAGTTTTTAAAAATTTCTATTGGAATGATTTAATCATTTGCAATTATGTCTACTTTTTACAAGGTAAAATGTTTATATTTCTGTCTCCATATGATATGGTAAATGCAAAAAGCATCTACATTTAAATGCTATTAATACTAATTTGCATATATTTCCATTAATTCCCATGGAAACTTTCCACCTCTGAATATTCCCCAAAATGTGCAACCCTAGATAAAACTATGCTAAATATATTCACGTCACCAAATAATTGATTAAAACACAGTTTTGCAGGTTAGGGTTTGGCTGGTGTAGGCCGTCATTGTAAATAAACATTTGTTCTTAACTGACTTGACTAGTTAAATAAAGGTTAAATAAAGGTTTAAAAAAATTGTGCGTACTCTGCTGTTCTATTGCGCGTGCAATGATGTTTGAAGGAGGCTGACATCGTTGTTGTATGGCCGTAGCAGTTTCCCCATCTTCGGATTCCAGCGTTGATCTGTTGTGGTACTCTAGGTTTACAACCTAAAGGAAAACAAACCACTCGCCGTGGCCTAATCCTGTTAATTTGTTACAGAGATAGACCTACAGGCTCCTCTCATTACTGCCTATAGGTGTGTGTTGTCCCAGTAAATAGCCTCATGTTTCTTTTTCTACCCTGGTTGTCATCTCCATTGAAATCTAAAGGGTATTGCTTTGTTTTTTCTGGTGAGATAATCCGAAAGGCATGGAGAGTAGACTCCACATGGGCTGCAGGGAAATCAATAGATGACCATGCTGCTAAGAACAAAAGTCCTAGGTCTATGTTCAGAATTGATGAGCAAGAACATGAGCTACCCCATTTGTTCTTAATTTTGGGATAGTGTTTGGGGTAAAGTAAAAAGCATCTTCATACTGTCCTTTTGCAGCGTGGCCAGATAGTGATGATCGTGCAGCAGCTTGCCTCTCGCCTTCCGCTGCTCGCCATCCCTGGTTAATTAAGTAAGGCAACCTCATGAGGAAGAGTGACAGTCGCCAGTTAAGCGGCTCCCCTGTGCTAAACTGCAGAGATTAGCCGCTCCCTAATCTGTGAAAACAGACTGACTGGCCTGAGGTCAGGCTGCAGCCAGGTACTGCTACCATGTCTGTCAAAGGTTCAATCTGTTGTATAATACTGATGATGTGGCCTTTCATGTTCCTGAAGTGTCAAATGTTATCATATTTAATTTTGCACAGCAATTCCACTGGGACTCATATTTTGTACTGTAAAAAGTATGTCAAACAAAAACCAATGATTGCGAAGTGTACAAAAAAAAACATACTCTTTTGACAGTTTCCAGTGAAAATTTGACAACACTTTTACTTTAAGAACAGAACAGATGCGAAGTCTGGCAAAAAAAAAATGACGGTTTGCTGTTTGTGCCGTCATTTGCTTACCAAACTTTGCATCTGCATTGTTTGCAGATTTGCAAATTCCAATAGGCTACTACTAAGGCTGACCTGAGTGATTGTATCTGACAGTGGCATGATATGCTTAGCTGCCAATATCACACAACCCTGGGAGGTGTAGCAAGGCTTTTGAAAGCTAGTTGTAAACTACTGTTATTTATCAGGGTGGACACGTATGAATTCCAACCTGAGTGAGCAGCTGTACCATTGCCTCTGTTCCACGACTGCATGGCCAAACACGACTCCAACACCATCATTTAAGTTTGCTAACGACACAACAGTGGTAGGCCTGATCACTGACAATGATGAGACAGTCTATAGGGAGGAGGTCAGTTAACTGGCAGTATGGTGCCAGGACAAATACCTCTCCCTCAATGTAAGCAATACAAATGAGCTGATCGTGGACTCCAGGAAAAGGAGGGCCAAACAGGCCCCCATTAACATCGATGAGGCTGTAGTGGAGCGGGTTGAGAGTATCAAGTTCCTTGTTGTCCACATCACCCACAAACTTTAATGGTCCAAACACACCAAGACGGTCATGAAGAGGGCACGACAAAACCTTTCCCCCCTTAGGAGACTGAAAAGATTTGTCATGGGTCCTCAGATCCTCAAAAGGTTATACAGCTACACCATCGAGAGCATCCTGACCGGTTGCTTCACCGCCTGGTATGGCAACTGCTTGGCATATGACCGTAAGGCACTACAGAGGGTAGTGCGTACTGCCCGGTACATCACTGGGGCCAAGCTTCCTGCCATCCAGGACCTATATAATAGACGGTGTCAGAGGAAAGCCCATAAAATTGTCAGATTCCAGTCACCCAAGTCATACACTGTTTTCCCTGCTACCGCACGGCAAGCGGTACCGGAGCAAAGGGCTCTTTAACAGCTTTTACCCCCAAGCCATAAGACTGCTGAACAATTCATCAAATGGCCACCGGACTATTTACATTGCCCCCCTCCATTTGTTTTGTACACTACTGCTACTCGCTGTTTATTATCTATGCATAGCCACTTCACCCCGACCTACATGTACAAATGACCGCAACTAACCTGTAAGCCCGCACACTGACTCGGTACCGGTACCCCATGTGTATAGCCTCGTTATTGTGTTACTTTTTATTTTGTATTATTATAATAAAACATTTCTTAACTCTTCTTGAAATGCACTGTTGGTTTAAGGGCTTATAAGTAAGCATTTCACAGTAAGGTCACACTTGTGTTCGGTGCATGTGACAAAGGTTGATTTGATCTCCGTGGGTTTAACCTGACGGTCAGGAGTTGATCATACACTGCTTAGAGAAGATGATGTGTGTTGCTCAGGCTGTTATTAATGTCTTCTAACTTGAAAGCCTCAGTTCTAAATCACACTGCCAGCAGCCAAGGCCATGCTCTGAGTAGTGTTGTCACTATACCATCATTTTGATTTCCATACCGATACCAGGTTTAGTATCACGATACTCGATACCATGATGATACTTGATAGCAAAACGATACCAAAACAAGAAGGTATATTAGCCATTCACATAATGGCACTTGATCCAGACAAATATTTTATCTTTTAAAATAATTTAAACTTTTAGATTTTTGAATGTATGCATTAATGAATCAATTATACAATCAATTTGATGTTTGAATTATTTATTTTTTATACCAAGTTAGCTACATAGCAACATAATGGTCATTTATTTTAATTGTAATCTCTATGAATAAACTGGGTAAATCAAGATATAGCCTAGGCCTATTCACAATACAGGTGAATGCATATTCAATAAATGAAATTGTATTGGTCACATACACATGGTTAGCAGTGTATGTGAGCAGTTATTAGCAGTTATTGCGAGTGTAGCGAAATGCTTGTGCTTCTAGTTCCGACAGTGCTGCAATGTCTAACAGGTAATCTAACAATTCCACAACAACTACCTAATACACACAAGTATAAGTGAAGGAATGGAATAAAAAATATGTACATATATGGATGAGCAATGACTGAGTGCCATAGGCAAGACAATATATAGTGTATACATTTGAGATGAGTAATGCAAGGTATTTAAACATTATTAAAGTGACTAGTGATCCATTTATTAAAGTGCCTTGTGATTTCAAGTCTGTATGTAGGCAGCAGCCTCTGTGTTAGTGACGGCTGTTTAACAGTCTGAGGCCCTTGAGATTGAAAAATTGCTTCTGTCTCGGTACGAGAGAGAAGTGTGTGTGAATGCATTGAGTTATTTAGCTTGTTTTGGGTGATTTCATGAGACAACCGATGGAAAAACTATCTGTTCTTTTATTTTACTGATCAACAACATTTGCATGGAAGAAGCAATCTCTTCTCTTATAGAAGTGCACATGGTCTCTTTAAGACCCATGATGTCATTCACAGTCAATTTGAGGCTCGAGCTAAGATGATCTTGACTGGGAGAGACGTAAGGTGGGGTGACGAACTGAATGTCCCCAAAAGCTTTATTCAATCAGCTTTGTAATCAGCAATATTTGAATTATGGTTTGCATAAACAAGGTACTAGGGTAGTGAATTGATGTTTGTTTCAGCTGTAAGCTTGCAAGGAAAGTTAGCCTACAAATCTGAAAGCTACCGGTATCTTCTTACATTCTAAAGTGTTCTAGCCTGTATTGGACATTGTTTTGGGAACAGTAATTTAAGTTTCAACAGTGTTTCATTATTCAAGAGTTTCAACTTCTGTGCTGCATAAGTGGTGATGCAGCCCAGGCTCCCAGTGAGTTCAGTGGTTTCTCCTGACAGGCTAGAGCTAGCAATGAGTAAGTGGAGCAGGCACGGTGATCTAGTGCTATAAGTGGACATCTGCACTGATTGAGAGACTTGATCCTCTCTCAATCAGTAGACGACCTGAGAAACATTTGACAGAAGTACCGACAGTAACACAAATTCTAGTATCGAACCGATTTTCATGTTCTGGTATCGGAAAAGTACCGAGGTTTCGGTATACCGTGCCAAACTAGCTCTGAGAGTCCTGTACGTTACTATGACCTGCCCTTCGCTGGCTGTCTGCAGTGCAGACTGAGTGCTTTATAAGCTCAGCAGCTCCATGCATCAGTCTATAGTGTCAGTCCTGGTGAATGGACTTCCATTGACCTCATAAGGGAAACACATTTGGCTCAGTAGGATGAATTATGATTGACGGCTCCGTGGCCTTCAGTGCTGCGCTCGTGGTGTCTCTGGTTCATTCACTGGTGGTGGGAGCAGCTGTGTGTTATCAAGGCCTCTGAATGAGCCTGTTCCTGCTATGCATCCATTGCTTCCTAGTACTGGATTTATCATTAGATGTATCATTAACCTCCTCTTAATATGGTCAAAAGTCAGCGACTCAGTTCTGCTCTGAGGGCTGTGGAGTGAGTTCCGAGCTCGCTTGGCTGACTGATTGGAGGTTTGTTGTGTTTTAAGACACTTCCCTGGCTTCTCGCAGGTTGGCTTCTTTGAAATAGCTGAGCTGTCGCAGCATCTGTGCTGTGGCGGTGGTGAGATTAGGCTTGATTAGCGGTTGGCACACTCAGAGTGGCTGGCGTAGATAAGAGGTAGATAAGGAGGAGGATGAAGAGCCTGCTGTGCCCTACTGATGTCCCCCATTGGGTCGGTGGCTGCTGTGGATGGACTGGGGTGAGAGAACAGGTGCCTGCTATGTAGGGTGTATAATCCTAATTGAGAACACTGTGGCTGTGTTAGTTAGACAGACCGCTGACTGCAGATTCAGGGCACTGCTCTAGGTATCCGTGAGAGAGGCAGTGAGTGGCACAGTGACTGAACTGCAGCACACTGCTGCCTGGCCTGCCTAGTGACACAGTGCATGCTGCATAGCCTACATTCCTCCAATGGGGGGTCTCTCTTTCATCCATCTCTCCATGGCCCCAGGCACCTCCGCACTGAAACAAAACCACAGTATCTGAGAGAGCTGTTTTTAAAAATGTAATTATCCCTCTCCCTAGTCTCTTTATTCTCTCTCTCTCCGAGTGTGTAGGCCAGAGTGATATGGGATTTGGGTCGCTAGCTAACCCTGCATCCATTCATCTGTTTCCATATTAGCAGGCTACCCCACATCTCCTCAGCTCTGTGTTGTTGCCCCTCAGGCATCTTAGCCTGGTTAAAGACCTCTCTTAGCCTCGTGCCAGAGGCAGCCTCTTTCTCTCCCTCATCCCTATTTTTCCTGTTCCTCTTTGCTGTCTCTCTCTCTCTCTCTCTCTCTCTCTCTCTCTCTCTCTCTCTCTCTCTGTATCCCTCCTCTTCCCTCTCTCCCACCAGATCCAGCTAAATTGCCACTGGTGTGCTGCACCTGCAGTGCTAGGCCTGTAGCCCAATCTTCCTGCCAGAGCAGAGGCAGAGCAAAATGTATGCCTATGAGAGTCCCCTTCAGTCTGCCTGATCAAAAGCTGATTGACTAGGTCCTCTTGTATGAGTGTAACGTAGGATATTAATGACTCCATGCAGTGTGAACGGCAAACATTTAGCTCCCTGCAGCTAGGGAACATTTGACACACTTTTCTACAGTAAATTACTTCTTGTCATTATATGCCTACAGGAAGTGTTTCAGTCTGAACAGGTCAGGGAGCTGTTAGCCAAGTGTCTGGATGTTTTTACAGTACAGTGTAAATAATCCATTGGCTTCAGACGACTAGATGACCTTCACCAGTTCAACACTGTGGACTGGGCCTAATGCACACGCCAGACGGTGCACTCTCAAAGTTGAACGTTAATCAATTAGAACATGTGATGTAGTTACAGTAAAGTGCACAAAACATTCAGTAGTTTATACTGTCCACAATACAGGCTTTCCACCCAATTCACTTACTCTAACAAAATCAGCATGTATTTGGTTGGTCTCTGGCCTAGTTGACTTTGCCCAGAGGCATATCACACAGTAGTCTGGTATTGCATGAATCCCTGGGAAGTGGGCAATGTGTGAGAGCCTCAGTTTAACCCAGAAGACCTAATTAGGTAGTCCACATCCTAAATGGAAACTTCAGTAGACTATTTGGGGTGTTTTCCCAGTCTCTCTACATAATTATGTGTAATTATGAGTGACAAGAGGTGTTTCAGACATAATTATGCACCATAGCTATATTTTAGCATTTTCGCGCCGGGAGATTTCAACCGATGATGTCATTGCCTGTTGTCTGCTCTAAAAATGAATGGAGCAATGTTTTATAGCAATTATTGTGGTCTTAGTGGTTCGTCGATTGCTCGCTAGCAGCGATTAGATATGGTTGTCCTTCTTCAATAGAGACATAGGAACATCGTTGAGACAAGTCCAATCTGCCACGACATTTCAGGATATTTAGGTTGCCTCATTTTCCATTACTTTGTAAAGACTACACCCTGACGGGAGCCCTACTTCCTTGTCCAATTGTGTTCCCACCTTTTGAAGGTAGACCTTTCCAAACGGGGGCGTTACTAGTTTCTACAGGTTCACGGTAGCTATGTGACCGTGCACTGTCTAACTGAGATGGCTAGCTAAATAATTACAATGGCTGCTTCTGATTCCTCTTTCCAAGAAGAGCTGGATGACTAAACTGTTTTTGATGTTCTTTTACAAACAGTTGAAGTTGGAAGTTTACATACACCTTAGCCAAATACATTTAAACTCAGTTTTTCACAATTCCTGACATTTAATCCTAGTGAAAGTTCCCTGTCTTAGGTCCGTTAGGATCACCACTTTATTTTAAGAATGTGAAATGTCAGAATAATAGTAGTAGTAGAATAGTAGAGAGAAATGATTTATTTCAGCTTTTTATTTCTTTCATCACATTCCCAATGGGTCAGAAGTTTACATGCACTCAATTAGTATTTGGTAGCATTGCCTTTAAATTGTTTGTCTTGGGTCAAACATGTTGTGTCGCCTTCCACTAGCTTCCCACAATAAGTAGGTTGAATTTTGGCCCATTCCTCCTGACAGAGCTGGTGTAACGGAGTCAGGTTTTTTTTCAGTTCAGCCCACAAATGTTCTATGGGATTGAGGTCAGGGCTTTGTGATGGCCACTCCAAAACCTTGACTTTGTTGTCCTTAAGCCATTCTGCCACAACTTTGGAAGTATGCTTGGGGTCATTGTCCTTTTGGAAGACCCATTTGCGACCAAGCTTTAACTTCCTGACTGATGTCTTAAGATGCTTCAATATATCCACAGAATTTTCCTGCCTCATGGTGCCATCTATTTTGTGAAGTGCACCAGTTGTTCAGGGAGCAAAGTACCCCCACAACATGATGCTGCCACCCCTGTGCTTCACGGTTGGGATGGTGTTCTTCGGCTTGCAAGCCTCCCTCTTTTTCCTCCAAACATAACAATGGTCATTATGGCCAAACAGTTCTATTTTTGTTTCATCAGACCAGAGGACATTTCTCAAAAAAGTACAATATTTGTCACAATGTGCAGTTGCAAAGAGTAGTCTGGCTTTTTTTTCTGGCAGTTTTGAAGCAGTGGCTTCTTCCTTGCTGATTGGCCTTTCAGGTTATGTCGATATAGGACTCGTTTTTACTGTGGATGTAGATACTTTCTGTACCTGTTTCCTCCAGCATCTTCACAAGGTGAAGGTGGAGCTGCAGGTAGCCTAGTGGTTAGTGTTGGACTAGTAACCGAAAGGTTGCAAGTTCAAATCCCTGAGCTGACAAGGTAAAAAAAATCTGTCGTTCTGCCCCTGAACAGGCAGTTGATAGGCCGTCATTGACAATAAGAATTTGTCTAATTAAATAAAGGTAAAAAAAAAGGTTGTTTGCTGTTGTTCTGCGATTGATTTGCACTTTCCGCACCAAAGTACGTTCATCTCTAGGAAACAGAACGCGTCTCCTTCCTGAGAGGTGTGACGGCTGCGTGGTCCCATGGTGTTTATATTTGCATACTATTGTTTGTACAGATGAACATGGTACCTTCATGCGTTTGTAAATTGCCCTCAAGGATGAACCAGACTTGTGGAGGTCTATTTTATATATATATATATATATTTTTAGGATTTTTCCCATGACGTCAAGCAAAGAGGCACATAGTTTGAAGGCAGGCTTGAAATAAATCCACACGTACACCTCCAATTGACTCAAATTATATCAATTAGCCTATCAGAAGCTTCTAAAGCCATGACATAATTTTCTGGAATTTTCCAAGCTGTTGAAAGGCACAGTCAACTTCTGACCCACTGGAATTGTGATACAGTGAATTATAAATTAAATAATCTGTCTGTAAACAATTGTTGGAAAAATTTCTTGTGTCATGCACAAAGTAGATGTCATAACCGACTTGCCAAAACTATAGTTTGTTAACAAGAAATTTGTGGAGTGCTTGAAAAACGAGTTTTAATGACTCCAACCTAAGTGTATGTAAACGTCCGACCTAGAATAATTTATTCACTTCGCTCAGTGTCAAACTCCATTTTATATTTTGTGCTTTCAGAAAGTATTCATACCCAATAACCTTTTCAATGGGATATATTTATTTATTTATTTTATCACTGATCTACACACAATACTCTAATGTCAAAGAGAAAAAAAAGAAAAACAGCCATATATTTTGATTAACCTGGATTATACAATATTTGCCCAATCTTTGTAAAATTCTTAAAGCTCTGTCAAGTTGGTTGTTGATCGTTGCTAGACAGCAATTTTCATTTCTTGACATATTTTTAAGCAGATTTAAGACAACTATAACTAGGCCAATTCAGGAACATTCAACGTCAGCTTTGTAAGTAACTCCAGTGTGTATTTTGCCTTGTGATTTAGGTTGTCCTGCTGAAAGGTGGATTTGTCTCCCAGTGTCTGTTGGAAAGCAGACTGAACCAGGTTTTCCTCTAGGACTTTGCCTGTGCTTAGCTCTATTCCTTTTCATCCTAAAAAACTCCATAGAGCTTGCCGATGACAAGCATGCCCAAAATATGAAGTGTGGTACTCGGTGATGTGTTGGATTTGCCCCATAGTGCTTTGTATTCAGTACCAAGAGTTCATTCCT
This sequence comes from Oncorhynchus keta, assembly GCF_023373465.1. Lineage (NCBI taxonomy): Eukaryota > Metazoa > Chordata > Actinopteri > Salmoniformes > Salmonidae > Oncorhynchus > Oncorhynchus keta. The sequence goes on from NC_068449.1 coordinate 18,169,462, forward strand.
TTCCCAAATGTGTTACAATTTTACTTTCGTGCCTTATTGCAAACAGGATTCATGTTTTGGAATATTTTTATTCTGTACAGGTTGAACAAGCTTTCTTCAAGCTTCCTTTACACATCTACCAATAGGTACCCTTCTTTGTGAGGCATTGGAATTCCTCCCTGGTCTTTGTCTTTGAATCTGTGCTTGAAATTCACTGCTCGACTGAGAGACCTTATTGTATGTGTAAGGTACAGAGATGGGGTAGTCATTCAAAAAGCATGTTAAACACCATTATTCCACCCAGAGTTAGTCCATGCAACTTATCTGACTTGTTAAGCACATTTTTACTCCTGAAGTTATTTAGACTTGCCATAACAAAGGGGTTGAATCCTTTTTTTTTTTTGTAAAAATATATATATATTTTTTTTAATAGAAAAAAATCTCCAAACATAATTCCACTTTATGGGTTATTGTGTGTAGATCAGCGACTCAAAATCTCAATTTTATGTCCAGACTGTAACACAACAAAATTAGGAAAAAGTCAAGGGGTGTGAATACTTTCTGAAGGCACTGTACATGCAGTATGTACAAGAACTAGCAATATCTATACAACAATGCAGTTGTGAGCATACTAGGCATTCTGTGATATAATACATCAGTCGAACTGAATATGGATGTTGTGTTGGATTAATGTTCCAGGCAGGGCCCTGAATGTTCTTGGGCATTGGCAGTTGGTCTGGAAGAACTTCATGACCTTGGACTTCGACTACACAATTTGGCTCTTGCCACCCCCATGCAGTTTTTTCCACTTCTGAGTAAGATCAAATTGGATCTGTCACATGCTTCTTAAACAACAGGTGTAGACTAACAGTGAAATGATTATTTATGGGCCCTTCCCAACAATACAGAGAGAACATAGAGAAATAATAGACAAGTAATAATAAATACACAATGAGTAACAATAACTTGGCTATATACTCGGTACCGAGTCGATGTGCAGTGGTACGAGGTAATTGTGGAAGTTACAGTGCATTTGGAAAGTATTCAGACCCCTTGACTTCTTCCACATTTTCTTACGTTCCAGCCTTAACAATATTTTTAATCAATTTTAGCTTTTCTTCAACCATCTCCACACAATACCCCATAATGACAAAGCAAAAACAGGTTTTTAGACATGTTTGTAGATGTATAATAAAAAATACCTTATTTACATAAGTATTCAGACCCTTTGCTATGAGACTCGAAATTTAGCTCAGGTACATCCATTGATCATCCTTGAGATGTTTCTACAACTTGATTGGAGTCCACCTTTGATAAATTCAATTAATTGTAGATGATTTGGAAAGGCTCAAACCTGTCTATTTAAGGTCCCACAGTTAACAGTGCATGTCAAAGCAAAAACCAAGCCATGAGGTCGAAGGAGTTATCCGTAGAGCTCCAAGTCAGGATTATGTCGAGACACAGATCTGGGGAAGGGCACCAAAATATGTCTTCAGCATTCAAGGTGCCCAAGAACACAGTGGCCTCCATTCTTAAATTGAAGAAGTTTGGAACCACCAAGACTCTTCCTAGAGCTGGCTGCCCAGCCAAACTGAGCAATTCGGGAAGAAGGGCCTTGGTCAAGGAGGTGACCAAGAACCCAATGGTCACTCTGACAGAGCTCCATAGTTCCTCTGTGGAGATGAGAGAACCTTCCAGAAGGACAAACATCTCTGCAGCATCACAAATCAGGCCTTTATGGCAGAGTGGCCAGACGAAAGCCACTCCTCAGCAAAGGGCACATGGCAGCCCGCTTGGAGTTTGCCAAAAGGCATCTAAAGGACTCTCCGACAGTAAGAAACAAGATTTTCTGGTGTGATGAAACCAAGATTGAACTGTTTGGCCTGAATGCCAAACGCCACATCTGGAGGAAACCAGGCACCATCCCTACGGTGAAGCATGGTGGTGGTAGCATCCTGCTGTGGGGATGTTTTTCAGTGGCAGGGACTGGGAGATTAGTCAGGATCGAGGGAAAGATGAACGGAGCAAAGTACAGAGAGATACTTGATGAAAACCTGCTCAGGACCTCAGACTAGGGTGAAGATTCACCTTCCAAAAGGACGACCCTAAGCATTGAGTGGCCCAGACAATGCCCGGACTTGAACCCGATCGAACATCTCTGAAAATATTTGAAAATAGCTGTTCAATGACACTTCCCATCCAACCTGACAGAGCTTGAGAGGATCTGCAGAGAAGAATGGGAGAAACTCCCCGCATAGAGGTGTGCCAAGCTTGTATTGACATTCCCAACAAGACTCGCGGCTGTAATCATTGCCAATGGTACGTCAACAAAGTATTGAGTGAAGGGTCTGAATGCTTATGTAAAAGTAATATTTCAGTTTCTAAAAACCAGATTTTTTTTCTATGTCATTGTGGAAAATTGTGTGTACATTTTAGAATATGGCTGTAACGTAACAATGTAGAAAAAGCCAACTGGTCTGAATACTTTTCGAATGCACAGTATGTACATATAACTAGAAATACAGTGACTAGGCAACAGGATAGATAATAAACAGTAGCAGCAGCGTATGTGATGAGTCAATAATAGATAATAATAACACAACAGATATTGAGCTTGTTTCCAGCTGAAAGCTTTCGTCCAATGAATCTACGGGATCTGTACTACTAAAGCTGGTGTCAAGGTCGTCTTCATGGCAGCAGGATTAGTCTGTAGGACATACACATGTCTGATTAGCCAACATTTTACAACTTTGTTTCAAATACAAGGTATTATATCCACCCATCCCCCTCGTGTCAATAGATCATGCTGGCTAACCTTCCCACACGATACCCCTCCCAACAGACACCAGTCGCTCACCCACCTACACTATGCCCTCCTTACTAAAAACTCTGCTTTTCTCCAATTTAAGACTTCAGTTCTTGCATAAACAATCAACTAAACCTCCATAATACAGAGAACTACAGTAGACTTTTTAGCCTATTTATAAACATTTTTGTCTTAGATAAACAAATGTAGTTCGTTAGCTATACTACCTCTGCTTGAATTCTTAGTAAGTTAAGCAATTTAAATATTACCCCAGCAGCCTGTGCTTGTTTGTAGTTTTCACATCTAGGTACTGAGCACCATGCCATGACTTAACTTTATAATTGTTTTTGACCCAGTTGTTGTAATGTTAGCTACCTGTTGATACCCATTCTCAAATGGCTCCACCTCGACGGGTGGTATTTCATCCTGAAATTGCTATGAATTCTGGATATGGAGGTTTGGTTACAAACAAGAAATGTAGATGGCCCGTTTCTACCGGTGAGATTCAGAACCATTTGTATTTGCATGTAGTGAGGAAATTCTATTTCAATCAAATTGTATTGGTCACATACACGTGATTAGCAGATGTTATTGCGGGTGTAGTGAAATGCTTGTGCTTCGAGCTCCGACAGTGCAGTAATATCTAACAAGTCAGTGGTTCCCAAACGTTTTATAGTCCCTTGCATCATCTATGGATCTATTGGGGCGGTAAGCAAATTGAAGTGGGTCTAGTGTGGCAAGTAAGGTGGAGGTGATATGATCCTTGACTAGTCTCTCAAAGCACTTCATGATGACAGAGGTGAGTGCTATGGGGCAATAGTGATTTATTTCAGTTACCTTTGTTCCAGTACCCAAGAAGGCAATGGTGGCCATCTTGAAGCATGTGGGGGGGACATGCAGGGACATGCTGGGGTATGCTGGGGTAGGGAGAGATTGAATATGCCCGTAAACACACCAGCCAGCTGGTCTGCACATGCTCTGAGTATGTGGCTAGGGATGTCGTCTCGACCAGCAGTCTTGCGAGGGTTAACACGATTAAATGTTTTACTCATGTCGGCCATGGTGTAGGAGAGCCCGCAGTCCTTGGTAGCGGGCCGCGTCAGTGGCACGGTGTTATCCTCAAAGCATGCAAAGAATATGTTTAGCCTTTCCAGATGCAAGACTTCAGTCTCAGCGACGTGGCTGGTTTTAATTTTGTAGACACTTGATTTTCTGTAGTCCCTGCCACATATGTCTCTGAGCCATTGAATTACGACTCCACTTTATAATTTTTTTTTAAACATTTAGCATGTTTGAATGCCTTGTGGAGTGAATAAATACACTCTTTATATTCTAACATATTACCAGTCACCTTGACATTGTTAAATGCGGTGGTTCTCGCTTTCGGTTTTGCGCGAATGCTACCATCTATCCACGGTTTCTAGTTAGGGTATGTTTTAATAGTCAGAGTGGGTACTACATCTCCTATACACTTCCTTATGAACTCAGTCACTGTATCCGTGTATACGTCTAGATTATTTTTGTACTCTACCCAGACCATATCCCAGTCCACGTGATCAAAACAATCCTGAAGCATGGATTCCGATTGGTCAGACCAGCGTTGAATTGTACGAAGCACGGGCACTTCCTGTTTGAGTTTCTGCCTATAGGACGGGAGAAGCAAAATGGATTCGTTCTCAGATTTGCCGAAAGCAGGGCAGGGGAGAGCCTTGTAAGCGTTCCGGATGTTTTGAATAGCAATGGTTGAGATTCTTAGTAGCGCGAGTAGGACAGTCAATATGTTGATAGAATTTCGGCAGCCTAGTCCTCGGTTTTGCTTTGTTAAAATTCACAGCTACAATAAATGCAGCCTCAGGATATGTGGTTTCCAGTTTGCATAAAGTCCAGTGAAGTTCTTTTGAGGGCCGTCAAGGTTTTGGTTTGAGGTGGGATGTAAACGGCCGTGGCGATGACCGAAGATAATTATTTTGGGAGATAACGTGGTCGGCATTTAATTGTGAGGTATTCTAGGTCAGCGAACAAAATGACTTGAGTTCCTGAATGTTCCTAGAATTACGCCATGATTCGTTAATCATGATACAGACCCCTCCGCCCTTCTGCTTCCCGGAGAGATATTTATTCCTGTCTGCGCAATGTTCTGAGAATCCTGCTGGCTTTACTGACTCCGATAGAGTTTCCAGAGAAAGCCTTGTTTCCGTGAAACAAAGTATGTTACAGGCCCCGATGTCTCTCTAGAAAGAAATCCTTGTTCGAAGCTCATCAACGTTGCTATCCAAAGACTGAACTAATATACTCAGTAATATACTCGGAAGCGGTGGGTGGTGTGCGCGCCTCCTAAGTTGAACCAGCAGGCCACCTCTAGTGCCTCTCCTCCGCCGGCGAGGTTTTGGATCGGTCTCTGGAATAAGTTTGATTGCTCTGGGGAGAGTGAACAAAGGATCGGCTCCAGAGATGTCGTATTGCTGGTCATAATAATGGTAGTTCACCTCTCTAATATCCAGTAGTTCTTCCTGGCTGTATGTAATGACACATAACATTTTCTGAGCTAATAATGTAAAAAATTGTACATTTAAAAAACAAAATACTGCAAAGTCTTCTAAGAGCTAGTCGCGATGCTGCCATCTCCGTCGGCATCATGCTAGTAGCTAATGACACTTGTTCATAACATATTAATGTATGTACAGTATACGGTGAAATGTCCTTCTTTGGGATATGACCCATTCTGGTTGTTGGCCATACTTAAATGAGTGACTCAGTAAACCGCAACAGTACTATTATCATTTAAGATAGAAGGCATTCGCTCTGTGTCTGAACTGCTGAGGCGGATTAGAGATTGGCCGAGTGGAATTACAAATGTAACTGTTTGGAATGGAAATTGACCCCAGGTCTGTTCTCTGCTGTTGAACTTGGCGGGCTCCCTGAAAAACACACACACACACACACACACCCTCCTGCATTATACTGAGAGAGGTGCTTGTGTGTCGGGATCTGTGAAATGTTGGCACTCGCTCACTTCCACAAACAGAGAGAGCTCTCTGAGAAGTAATAGCAGGAAGCAGCATGATCGGAACAGCGTTTCTCCTCTTGTTCCAGTCAACAGTGAAACAACAAAACATCTCTCCTCACATATCTATCTTCCATAATAGCACCGTGTAGAGATGACAGCTTTATGGCTGGTATTTTCCAGATTCCCCCTTCTGTTTCCCCAGGCAGGCAGCTCAGCTCTGTGTTCATCCTGTAGGAGCGGAGGAGTGTCTGAGCATAGCATGGACACAGGTTTTGTGTTTTGTGTAAAGGATAGGAATAGGATACAATACCAGCCCCCTGCACTCCCAGGGCCTGCAGAAATGGTTCTGCGTCCGTTGGCACAGCGACAGGAGAACTGAGAGGAACGTTGAGTGGGGGGGTTCAACCTGAAGCCAACTTGAGCCCTACTCAAACACACAAAACCACTCACAGTGAAAAGGGGGTCCATTGAAATTCACCTGTGTAAACAGCAGATCAATAGTACTGAATTGTCTGTTTAGAAGATGGCCAGGTCCTTCTCTTGAGACTTCCCTTCCTCTGTGAGGAATATTCCCGTGCCTCACCGTGCACTTCATCTGTCACGCGCCACAGTCTGGTTAGAGGGATTTGAGCAGACGGAGAGCAGAGCAGTGAGTCGGTCAGTCTGAGGACTGGCTGTTGAGTCTGCCGATAAGAATACGGTGATTGACAGAGTTGAAAGCCTTGGCCAGGCCGATGAAGACGGCTGCACAGTACTGTCTTTTATCGATGGCGGTTATGATATAATTTAGTACCTTGAGTGTGGCTGAGGTGCACCCGTGCCCAGCTCGAAAACCGGATTGCACAGCGGAGAAGGTACGGTGGGATTCGAAATGGTCAGTGATATGTTTATTAACTTGGCTTTCGAAGACTTTAGATAGGCAGGGCAGGATGGATATAGGTCTATAACAGTTTGGGTCTAGAGTGTCACCCCCTTTGTCGAGGGGGATGACCGCGGCAGCTTTCCAATCTTTAGGGATCTCAGATGATACGAACGAGAGGTTGAACAGACTGGTAATGGGGGTTGCAACAACGGCTGTGGATAATTTTAGAAAGAGAGGGTCCAGATTGTCAAGCCCAGCTGATTTTGTACGTGTCCAGGTTTTGCAGCTCTTTTCAGAACATCTGCTATCTGGATTTGGGTGAAAGAGAAGCTGGGGAGGCTTGGATAAGTAGCTGCGGGGGGTGCGGGGCTGTTGGCCTGGGTTGGGGTAGCCAGGAGGAAGACATGGCCAACACATCCCGATAGAGCCATGTTTCCGTGAAACAGAGAATGTTACAATCTCTGATGTCTCTCTGGAAGGAAATCCTTGCTCGAATTTAATCTACCTTGTTGTCAAGAGACTAGACATTGGCTAGTAGTATACTCAGGAGCGGTGTGCGATGTGCACGCTACGGAGCCTGGCCAGGTGAATGCTTCGTCCAACCCTTCTGAGGCGTCTTTGTTTTGGATCACCTATTGGAGTTAGCTCCATTGTCCTGGGTGGTGGTCCGAAGAGAGGATCTACTTCGGGAAAGTCGTATTCCTAGTCGTAATGTTGCTAAGTTTACGTTGCTCTTATATCCAATAGTTCTTCCCGGGTGTATGTAATAAGACTTAAGATTTCCTGTTGTATCAATGTAAGAAATAATACATAAAAAACAAAATACTGCATAGTTTCCTAAGAACTCGAAGTGAGGTGAGCATCTCTGTCGGTGCTATACTGAATCAGGGATATGGGAGGAAGTGACCTGGGGATGGCCTTACCAGCTGACCACTGACCCTCTGCTTGCACTTGTGCATTCATTTCTCTTTCACACTTTCTCTGTTACCAGACACGCACGCACGACCTCCAAGCCCTCCTGATTCCCTCCTTCCCTTAGGGTGTCTGCTGGTCCTCTCTCCTCCCCCAGCAGACTGGTGGGTTAGCTGGTGGCTACTGCTGCTGATGAGCCAACATGTTTTCCTGAGTGGCAGGAAGCGCTCTAACACAATCAGCAGTGTTGAAAAGTGGACCATGTGAGAGGCTGAGATAAGAGCCTTCCCTGGGCCCTGGGCCCTCGGTACAGACCCAGTACCATCTGCTTCCCTCACTGGACCTCCTCACGGTTGGTGTGGTGTGCAGTGTGCAGTTAGGGCATTTTACACACCATTTTCAGCTGTAAACCTAGTTCAAATCAGAGTTCAATTATTTGTTACATTGTCTTTTTATTTTCTCCATTTGGTCTGGTTGGTTTCACATTTGTCAAATGAACAAAAAATCCTAAACAAAACCAAGTGTCCATGCTAGTCATTTGATCATTTGACACATTCTCACATTAAATCCATCTATGATTATCATGAAGTATCACTTGCCCCAATATTCATATTACTTCCACTTTGGCCTTCGCACAACATGCCGCTCTAACTGTGACATGAATTGGCTATACAGTAACCTACTGTATATCCCTGGCATAGCAGCCATCTCCCCTAATCTGAATCGGTTGCGCTCATACATGCTCTGTTATACTCAGAATGTTTCAGAGATATCAGGTTATGCTACTGTGTGCATTTCATTAAAGGCTCGCAGTCAAACAACCGATAATACTACACATCTCTAGTTATTTACCTGTGTTTGGTACCGACTGCGTTCTAACCTGCAGCGAACCACACCATGGTACGAATGGAATCTGACCCAGACCACCCTTTTTGAGTGAACCACGGTGTGTTGTTTAGTGGGCTCCAATTGAGGATGGTGTTTTACACCAGTGCAAACAAACCAAACTAAGGGGGGAAATGCACCAGAATTAGAAGAAAAAAATCATTCCACTCCAAACTAATTGGGTTTGAAAGCCCCCTTTTTAAAGTGTGTGATTAGTCTTCAGAGTAGCCCTTGGGATTTTTAACTCAAGGTTATTAGGCCTGTAAGCTATTCAGGTGAACAGTAGATTGAAAGGCTAGTTAAAATACTCAACAATTTTTCTGGCTCAATACTGGGGCTGTGATTTCTAGATCTGGCCCTGATTATTTTGTCTTGTAAGACAGACTGCGTTTTATATTGATGGGCTGAGTGTGTGTGTGTTTAAGTGTACAGGGTGGTATGAACTAAAAGCAGTGTGGGATTAGCTCAGTGACTGTCTGCACCAGCACCAGCATGGCATATACTATCAAGAGGTGTTAGAGAAAGAATATATAATGTAGTGTTGCCTCTGGGAGAGTGGGATATTGAGATATAGAGCGAGAGGTGTTGCAGGGGCTTGGCTTGCATTAAACAAGCGTAGTGCAGTAGGGTCTTGTTACAAGCTGATACACACACACACACACACACACACACACACACACACACACACACACACACACACACACACACACCACCCCACATACACACTGAAAAAAAAAAATTGGTGGCAGACTTGAAGGGCCATTTTGTATCCTACTCACTGAGACTGGGCTGGATCAATCAAATTCAATCAATAAAATCAGCAGATGTCACAAAGTGCGTATGAGAGCCATCAGCTCCATCTGAGCCTTACCCATTAGAGAGGGAGAGATACACAGTACCCAAGCTCACACATCACTCTCATCACAGATCATGCACTCAATGAATCACAACATTTCAAAAGTGCTTAGTGTGCCGGCGTGTGCAGGATAGGGTATTATGTAGTGATAATATTATTTTTGATCATATAGTTTTGACTCGCAATAGTATTTCTGCGCTAGTTGGCTGTACCTGCACCAAAACGGTGATATTTTTCCTTCCTAGCTTGTTCTCCACCTTCTTTTTAAATAGGAAGGCAATTTGTTTTCAGCACTTGTATTTCCATGACTGTTATAGATCAAAGCTAGTTCTCATGGCTCTCTCTTGTCCCTCTGCAGCAGACGTACGGTGAGCAATATGTTTAGAACATCGAATCGCAATAAAATCACAGTATCGAATCGCAATCGTGAGAATCGCATACATATCGTACCGGCACCAAAGTATCGCGTTATTATCGTATCATGAGGTCCCTGGCAATTCCCAGCACTAGTATTATGTTAGTAAGTAAGTGTTAATGGAGTCTGAATGAAATGTCCCTCCTATTTGACCCGTAATCCAGCCTTATTAAGAGGATTGTGTTCTTAAAAAAAAAAGATGACACTTTTTTTTGAAGGAGACTTATCCGCCATGCTCGGCCATGTTGTTCTTGGCACACCGTTAAGGGCAGTTACATTTCAGTGTTCAGGTGCTACTGTGTGTTTTTGCTGCCAATATCTATACTTTTGGGAATACTGCAGTATGATGGCATTGTTGTTATTATGGTTTATATTTAGCCCTGCGTTGCACATATTGCATTGCATGTGGTGCTGCAATTCCACTCGGTTGCAGACGCTTGTGATGAATGTGCCAATACCAGACCTTATTCAATATTCAGATTCAATCAGATCAGAGCTGCAATCAGATTAACCTGAGAACAAAGGACGAGACCAGCTCCTGTCTCATCCAGGTCCATGTATTCTATTATGGCCGTTGTTATTTGCCTTGTGGGCGAGATCCATGGAACACAAGTTCAAATGTTATTACAGGGGGATGTATGATTCTTCATTGTATCTCTGCTTTAATCTGTGGGCTAACATAAATCACCAGACAGACTGGCATTGTCCCACGGTGGTTGGTTGGATACAAATGCCAGCCATCCGCCCGAGCCAATTACTGGAGACTATCTGGGCTGTGTTTGGTCCCCATCCAGTTGGCTGGTGGTGAAAGAGGGTGTATTGAACAGAACTGAGGCGCAGGAGAGACCGAACAGAAGGTGAATCTTAATTGCTCAATTAGAGGGAAGAAGTCTGCCCCTGTTAAATGTTCTCATCATAGGGGACATGGCACGGAAGAGAAAGGTTTTGTGATTGATACCAAGCCTGATTCTGGATTGACATTCTAATAGGGAAATAATGACTGCCGTAAAGTCAGTCGAGCCTTGTCACAGATCTATGTGCGTTTTAGTCATCTTTGTCACTTGTTGATCTACCATTCATGTTTAGCATGCCAACAAATACAACAGAGAGGGGGGGTGTATTTTTGGGTTGTTTTCTTATTAGTTAAGTGCTGACCTCACCATAATGTAAAAGCACTTAGCCATGTGTCGTGTGAGCTGTGGTGTTAATGATGTGGGATGATCTGTTATGGAGATGGAGTGCAATAGGTTCAAGGCCAGGTCGAGATTGGTTGGGATTGGTAGTCCCATAGAGTGGCACACAATTGGTGTCGTCTGGGTTTGGTCGGTGTAGGCTGTCATTGTAAATAAGAATTTGTTCTTAACTGACTTGCCTAGTTAAATAAAGGTTCAATAAATAAAAAAGTAAAGAGGAAACCGGGCCAGCAGTCGCATACACGTACGCAGCTCAGCACTTTTAACTAATCGGAAATAACCCATCTTTGAAACAATGTGTTTTACAAAGGATTGGAGAGAAGACTAATAATATGGTTGGTCTAGATTCTGTAATTGGACACGGTTTACGCGAATGAAGTCACTTTGACATAATGTGTCATGGCGCTCCTCTCCCCATAGACACTGGCCTACATTTTAATTCTATGGTTCTGTCCTCTCCTGTACCTCACTATCTCCCTGCTCATCAGTGAGGCTCCTGGGGATTCCATTCTCCTTTCAGCCGTGTGCATGTCTCCCCCTTAGATCTGCTGAGGACCACAGTTGAATGATCTACACCATTTAAACAGACAGCATCATCCTCATCCATTGATTTAACTGCTTTCTTTAGAACATGTTAGCTTGATTTATAGATGACGTTTTTCCTCACAAAGTCCTTGGTGTGCTGTTATGTAAATCCTCGTGTCCATTGAGTTACCACTAAGGATGCTTGAGCTATATGATTATGTATGACACCATATGTTTGATTGAGACATGAAGAATTATGGATTATTGGCTCACTGGAATTTAGTTTTCATTTTTAATGCTGTAATGGCAGCCTTTTTACATTTTTCCCAGTTTCACTAAACAATAATCCTTTTTGTTTTGTTCGTCTGGGTAGTTGAAATTGATCTGACTGTGTGCTTCTGTCTGTTTCCTTGCAGATATCTTTGAGAAGAGTGAATTGAAGACCTTCTTCGAAAGCAACTGTTCTCAGATTTATTTTATCTTCTATGAAAATTTCATTACACTGGAAAGTAACATAAAGCAAAAAGGTAAGTAATAGTGTGCTGCCTGTGTGTCTGTTTAAAACTGTGCCCATGGCTACTACTCCAGTAACCAACCCTCAGTAGTAGGGTGTATAATTAGCTGGCTAATGGCTTTTTCATCTCGTTCAGAGCCGGTGTCATGTTCAATCCTGCAGGGGTTGTAGTTTTCATTCCAACTACTTCCCTAAGCTGTTCAATACCAATTAGATGAACATAAATTCAGATCTATTATTGCATTGCAGCAGTGAAATGCAGTGGCGTGTAGGGAAGCCAGGCTTCCCCAAACATTTAAGTTAGGCTTCCTCCCAAAAATTATAAATAAATAAAAAACATCTTTTAGTCTCTCTGTGTTTCACACATTTCCTCCAATTTGCAAGAGGCTGAATGTATCATCGGCGAAACAGCGCCGGTATGTCGTAATTATGTACAATTCTGGCAAATGATTTACGGTCTTTGTTAGGAAGAAATGGTCTTCACACAGTTTGCAACGAGTCAGGCGGCCCAAACTGCTGCATATACCCCGACTCTGCTTGCACTGAACGCAAGAGAAGTGACACAATTTCCCTAGTTAAAAGAAATTCATGTTAGCAGGCAATATTAACTAAATATGCAGGTTTAAAAATATATACTTGTGTATTGATTTTAATAAAGGCATTGATGTTTATAGTTAGGTACATTGGTGCAATGACAGTGATTTTTTTTATGAATGCGCTTGTTAAATCACCCGTTTGGCAAAATAGGCATTGATTCGATGATCAATTAACAGGCACAGCATCGATTATATGCAACGCAGGACAAGCTAGATAAACTAGTAATATCATCAACCTTGTGTAATTAACTAGTGATTATGTTAAGATTGATTGATTGTTTTTTGTAAGATAAGTTTAATGCTAGCTAGCAACTTACCTTGGCTCCTTACTGCACTCACGTAACAGGTAGTCTGCCTGCCACGCAGTCTCCTCGCGGAGTGCAATGTAATCGGCCATAATCGGTGTCCAAAAATGCTAATTACCGATTTGTTATGAAAACTTAAAATCGGCCCTAATTAATCAGCCATTCCGATTAATTGGTTGACCTCTAACATAGATTGTAATATGGCTTGTTTACCACTGGCTTGGCTTCTCCGGTGATTTTGCCCACGCACCGCTACTGGTGAAATTATTGAATTGTGCAACCAAAGAATGATCAGTGATTTGGGGCCATTCAGAGGGGGAAAAGAGTACTAGCACGATGAGGTGTAAAACCTCAGAGTAATGCACTACATCATCAAATTAATTTGTGGGGAAAAATAGGAATATCATTATTTTAGGGTTTAGAGTCGTTCGTTTCATGAAGTCACATGTTTTGAAATCTTCTGTCACTGCTATAAAATATAGGACTATGTCTACACAATGGATTGTGGCAGAGTAGACAGCGTGGAAATATTGCTGGGGGCCAGGCCTAATAGAAGAACCTAGAAAGTGCATCACAGCAGGCTCAGATTTCCCAGAAACCTCTCCTTCTCACAACAGTCTTGTCAATACCAGCCACACTTACTCTGAGGCACTCCTCCTTCAGTGAAGAAATAGATCTAGTACAGGATTTCTGAGACAGAGACATGTACTCTAGGTAAATACAGTCAGAGAGGAGGAGAGTAGAACAAAAAAGAGCTTGATCTGGCCCGTTATCGAACCCAGAGAAAATGGACTGTATTTACCTACCAGGGGGGCAAGGTGGAGCTACACGTCAATACTACCATATTGCTTATAGCCTACCTATCCTGTTCTTTCAGATCTACACAAGTGCTTGGAGGGTAGGGCACAGCCAGGGCTTGTTTTTGAACCAGACTTCTCTCCCCCCTGCTGTCTGTCTGTCGGTTAATGCATAGGCTCTGTAATGTAATCCTCTCCTCAAGTCCCCTTCCTGCACTCACTGTGAGTCCTGGCTGACAACCTCCATGGTTAATGCATGCACCATCATAGGGCCTTCAATAATCAACCCCCTCCACTTTCCCCATCCTCACTACTCTTTAAAGCACTGTTCTGATGACATCATGGAGAATGCCGACTCCTCCTCACAGCTTTTGACCTGGACTAGAGTCGGCTATACTTTGATGATGACCTCGTTCTAGAGACACACAGAAGGGTGTACAGTCCACACTCATGAAAGTCACATGACTGTCAGTGCTTTGGAATGATGAAGTACCATAGAGCCTCTTTCCTACTACGCTTACCCTCAGCTCTTATCCAAGTCAATGTTTCTCACTTCCTTGTAACACAGAACTGACATCCCCAGTGTTGTGATCAGTTAAGACTTACAAAAGTGATCTGAATGAAAAGCAGATGCTGGACTTATAACAAGGGTTAAAACATTTTTTTTTTTTTTTTTTTTTTACCTTTATTTAACCAGGCAAGTCAGTTAAGAACATATTCTTATTTTCAATGACGGCCTGGGAACAGTGGGTTAACTGCCTGTTCAGGGGCAGAACGACAGATTTGTACCTTGTCAGCTCGGGGGTTTGAACTCGCAACCTTCCAGTTACTAGTCCAACGCTCTAACCACTAGGCTACGCTGCCGCCCCAAATAAAGAAACTGTAGGAAGAAGTGGCAGTTTCCAAACCCCAATGTTGAAATGTATTTTATGGATGAAAATAAAACATAATTAGTGGGTGCTGTTTCACTGTGTGTACAAGTGGGTAACCTTTACAGGTGTACGGTGTGAAATGGAAATGTGTTTTTTGCATATCCTCCCCTAACAAGCAACATCTACCTCCCCTAACAAGCAACATCTACCTCCCCTAACAAGCAACATCTACCTCCCCTAACAAGCAACATCTACCTCTCCTAACACGCAACATCTACTTACCCTAACAAGCAACATCTACCTCTCCTAACACGCAACATCTACTTACCCTAACAAGCAACATCTACTTACCCTAACAAGCAACATCTACTTACCCTAACAAGCAACATCTACTTACCCTAACAAGCAACATCTACTTACCCTAACAAGCAACATCTACTTACCCTAACAAGCAACATCTACCTCCCCTAACAAGCAACATCTACCTCCCCTAACAAGCAACATCTACCTCCCCTAACAAGCAACATCTACCTCCCCTAACAAGCAACATCTACCTCCCCTAACAAGCAACATCTACCTCCCCTAACAAGCAACATCTACCTCCCCTAACAAGCAACATCTACTTACCCTAACAAGCAACATCTACTTACCCTAACAAGCAACATCTACTTACCCTAACAAGCAACATCTACTTACCCTAACAAGCAACATCTACTTACCCTAACAAGCAACATCTACTTACCCTAACAAGCAACATCTACCTCCCCTAACAAGCAACATCTACCTCCCCTAACAAGCAACATCTACTTACCCTAACAAGCAACATCTACCTCCCCTAACAAGCAACATCTACCTCTCCTAACACGCAACATCTACCTCCCCTAACAAGCAACATCTACCTCCCCTAACAAGCAACATCTACCTCCCCTAACAAGCAACATCTACCTCCCCTAACAAGCAACAACTGACATGTTCTACCCTCTTGTGGCTTTGAGTCAGTGACTCTTGTCACGGAGTGACATTTAAATGGTCTCTTCTCTCTTTCAGGGAACAAATCTCAGAGGGAGGAGCTGGACTCTATCCTCTTTATTTTTGAAGTAAGTTGCTGTACCTTTCTGTTCTGAATGATGATGATTCTCTGTCTGATGTCTAGTGACAGTTCTAGCCGTAGACATGGATCAGATCTGTCTCTGGGGTTACAGCCTTCAACCTGTTTACTCAACTCTGCTTGTTACTGGGGGGAGGGGCCAACACAGTTTCCATGGTGCTAATTAGTGGTGGTGGGGAAAACGATAGTTGCATACCGGGATATTGTATTTGATGATCTATCTTTTTGACAATAACACAATATTATTTCTGCGCTACTTTGCTGTACTTGCATAGCTTGTTCTCCATCTCCTTTTAAATAGGGAACCAATATGTTTTCAGCACTTATCTCTTGTCCCTCTGCAGCAGACATATGGTGAGCAATATGTTTGGAATATTGAATCGCAATAAAATCACAGTATCAAATTGCAATACATATGTACACCATTTATTTTCCTTTTATGTGAACGCAGCTGTAATTACTATCCACTTTTACCCAGCGATGACTTGCACTAAAGTTCGATTACTGCTCGATGACGATGACTAGTACCTTAAATCTATTGACATGGAACTGCCATGGTCTAGGGCATGCAATAAAACGGAAAAAAGATACTATGTGCTCTTAAAAAGGAAAAAGCAGACATCGCGCTATTACAAGAGACACACCTCTGTGATGCTGAACATGCCAAACTCCGCAGAGCTTGGGTGGGACAGGTGTATTTCTCATCTTTCAAATCAAACAGTAGAGGCACAGCCATACTTATCCATAAAAATGTTCCATTCATAATTGACAAAAACATATCTGATCCGGAGGGGAGATTTATTTTGATAACTGGGTCACTATATGGTCAACCAATTACTATATTAAACATATACGCCCCTAACACAGATACTCCTGCCTTCATGTCAAAAATTATAACCCTGTTCAATGAGCATTGTCTCCTTTGGCGTGGTGGCCGGAGATTTTAATTGTACCCTTAACCCAACCCTAGACAAATCATCTCAAGTCCCCACCACAAATCCTAGATCTGTAAAGATGTTGAACTCTCTTACTAAAAAGATGGGACTGATAGATATCTGGAGAGAGAATAATAGCTCATCTATGGACTATACATACTATTCTAATGTCCATAACACCTACTCCCGTATAGATTACATTTTTATCCCAAAGAGTTTCATAAATTCAGCCACATGTACAATCAGACCTATAGCACTTTCAGATCACGCCTTTGTCCACCTCCGCTTTGACCTCTGCAAAAACATCCCGAGGTCAAAGAGCTGGAAATTCAACACCTCCATGCTATCAAACGAAGTGTTCCATACATTGGTAAATACATGGATAGACAACTACACACAAGACAAACAAAGATTCTCCTGTTTCTCCGGCCACAATGTGGGACGCTGCTAAAGCCACACTAAGAGGTCATCTAATTGCATATGCTTCCTCTAAGAAAAAAGCAATGGAAGCACACAGGCTAGATCTTGAGAGGGAGCTGGAATGCTGTGAAAAAATACATAAACAATCCCTAGACAGCACCTCCTGGAGTCATCTTAAAGCAGCCAAAGCCAAACTGAATTTGGACTACACTCGGGAGATTAAAAAAAAAGTATTCTTTACTAAACAGAAATACCATGAGTATAGCAATAGGCCCAGTAGATTGCTTGCTTACCAATGAAAAAAGGAGCAGTCAGAGCGTACAATCATGGCTATCCGAACAGCAGAGGACGAGGTCACATATGACCCAAAAAAGATCCATTTAACTTTTCATGATTTTAACTGCAAACTATATACCTCTGAGAGAAAACACACGGAGGCAGAACTCCACTCTTTCCTAGAGGGAATCTCACTACCTAAACTATCAGAGACCGACCAAGAAGATCTCAACTCCCCCTTCACTCCTGAGGAGATCCTGGAGGCAATTACCTCCATGCCACCTAATAAGTCCCCAGGCCCAGATGGATTCCCCAGAGTTCTACAAAGCTTTTTGGCCCCAGCTCAGCCCTATCTTCATGCCAATGCTGGAGGATTTTTGCGAAAACTGAGTTCTCCCAGACTCAATGCACACAGCTCGCATTACAGTGTTGCTAAAAAAGGACAAGGACCCCCTATCCTGCTCGTCCTTCCGGCCCATAAGCTTGTTGGATTTCGACTATAAAGTAATTACCAAATTGCTCGCCAAAAGACTAAACACTCTTCTTCCCAAAATAATAAAAGCGGACCAAACTGGATTTATTAGAGACAGATACTCTTCTGATAACATTCGCTGTCTTTTTGATATTATTGATCAAGTAAACGCACAGAAGACCCCTGTCCTGCTGGCTTCACTGGATGCTGAGAAGGTGTTTGACAGGATGGAGTGGAGCTTTCTGTTTTCAGTCTTAGAAAAGTTCAATATGGGCCCAAATTTTATTAAATGGATCAAATCACTATACTCTCATCCAAATGCCATGGTGACTACTAATGGACTGAACTCTGACAGATTCCCTCTGGAACGGGGCACAAGACAAGGGTGCTCGCTGTCCCCGCTGCTCTACTTGTTGGGGGCGGAGCCTCTGGCAGAGCTGATAAGGAGCAATCCAAGTATTATGGGTGTTTCTGCAGGCGGCCTTGCAGCACAAGATTTCGCTTTATGCGGACGATGTCTTGCTCTACATATCCAACCCTGAGAAATCCCTCCCTCATTTTACACACAATTGCTCAGTATGGCAAGTTTTCAGGTTATAAGATCAATTTTAACAAAGCCACTGTCTGCCCTCTCAATATTACACTCACCAGCTCTATGAAGACACTTTGTCCTTTCCAATGGAAAACACAGGGGTTTCAATACCTCGGGATCTTCATAACACCAGATCTGAATAGCCTTTTTAAGGAAAATTATCTTCCACTCCTGGATCGAATCAAGAACGATCTCCAAACCTGGATCTCCCTCCCAATTAGCTTAGTAGGAAGAATTAATGTCATCCGTATGAACGTCCTCCCTAGACTGAACTACTTATTTCAGATGCTCCCATGCTATCTCCCAGTCTCCTTTTTCAAAACAACTAACCAAAGCATCACCAAATTTATATGGGGCAATAAAAAACCTAGGATCAAGTTTTCCACTTTATCAAAACCTGAATCTTAAGGCGGTCTTGCCCTTCCCTCCCTTCAATTGTACTACTGGTCTGCCCAAATCTGCAACATGCTAACATGGATCACAAACAGACAAGAGTCGATGTGGATTCAGATAGAAGCCCAATCCTGTGGTTCATTGCACTTAAGCTCAATTATATTCATTAATAACTTTAGTGAAGTGGGCAACTAGCGTGGAGGGACTGTAAGAAATACCTGGGCATTTCCTCCCAAATATATGTTCTCACTCGCCTATAGTAGGCACCCCAGACTTGCCAAAAGCCCTGAGGGATGCCAACTTTAATCTTTGGCATACTCTAGGAACCAGGACCTTTTCAGACCTATTTCATCAGAAAACCACCACTGAAATCCTTTCAAGAGCTCTGCAGTGAATTCGATGTGCCAAGATCCCATTTTTTTTTTTTTTTTATATCTTCAAATGAAACATGTAATTTCCACATTTACCTCCAAGAGGTTTAGAACTCAGTTGAATGAAGTTGAAACCCTTCTTGTCACAGCACAATCCATTAAAGGCAAAATATCTTACATCTATAGACTCCTTTCTGAGAAAGGAAGCTCCTCCTTTACTCCTTTGAAAATAATCTGGGAAAAGGACCTTGGTCTGACTATCAGTGATGAGTTATGGGCGGAGGTTTGCGACAGGGTATACTGCTCCTCTACCAGTGTATAAATGAAAGAATCTGATTACAAATTTTTGTACAAATTTTATTATACTCCTTTGAGACCCCATAGAATGAAAACAGATATGTCTCCTAACTGTAAAAGATGTACCTCTGAAAGTGGAACGTATATGCATGTATTTTGGAGCTGTAGGGTGATTGCCAGATTCTGGCAATCTGTACATACTTCTGCACAGAAAATACTAGAGGTACAGTTTGATATGACCCCGTGTATCTATCTTCTTAATGCCCAGCAGGACTTTGTTCTTGATCCTGACAGAGAAAATTTGCTTATGACTATTACATACTTTGCTAAGAAATGTATTCTTCTATTGTGGGCCTCTAATACCCCTCCTACATTTAAAATGTGGATTGACCAGATTGTTGACTTTCTTCCTCTTGAAAAGCTCACTTATGACCTCCACAAGAGACAGCCCAAGTTTGATAGACTCTGGTCTCCACTATTCAACTATATTTCAAACTGGACAGAGTGAACGGGGTGACTAGGGAAATGCGCAGATACATGTTGTGTCTCAGCGAATGCTTGAAATAGCTGATAAGAACCTTGATAGTGCTGCTGCAAGTGTTATATTTTTTTGTTTTGTGTTTTTATTTTATGTGTGTGTGTATGTATGTATGTTTTGTATGTGTATGTATGTATGTATGTATGTGTATGTATGTATGTATGTATGTGTGTATGTGTGTATGTGTGTATATGTATGTGTGTGTGTGTGTGTGTGTGTGTGTGTGTGTGTACCAAGGAAAATATATAGATTAAGAAAAATAAATGCTTTTATTTGACTTTATCATTCATTTTTTTATTTTAATTTTTTCAAATGTATTATTATTTTTATTGTATTATGTATTTTTCTTTTTTTAAAGCCTGTCACATCTGTGAATGTGGAATGTGTTTTGTTGGTTGATTGAAAAACAAGAACTTAATAAAACTTTAAATTGAAAAAAAAAATTGCAATACGTATAGAATCGTGAAAATCGCAATGTGTATCGTATCGGCACCTAAGTATCGTTATAATATCGTATCGTGAGGTCCCTGACAATTCCCAGCCCTATGCTGATTCCACCCGTCTGCCTATTTCCTGAATTCACCTCAAACAGAAAAAGAAAGCGGACTGTTAAGGAATAAATAGACCCCGTTAGTTTTCCACTGGTGTTGAAGGTAGCACACAGAGATGGCAGACATCTTGCTTTGTACTGTATTTGTGTGTTTTTGTTCAGTAGAGGTGAGTGTTGTGCTGTCATTCTTCATGCTCTGGTGCCTCTCCTGGAGGTTAAAGTCCCCCACGTTGTTTCCCCACCTGACTGAAACGGCAGCTCCAGTTTCCAATATAAACAGGCAGCTCTCCAGTAACAATTGCTCGGGGCAGGGCTGACTGGGAGTCTCTGGATCAGGACGAGTGGTTGAGAGAGGAGCAGTTTGGTCCTTTCAGTGGGAATGGAGTCTGTGAGGGGTAGGGCCAGGACAATACCAGTATCGCGATACTCATTAATATTGTAGCAAGGAAACGACACACTAAGTGGATTTAACTTCTTTAGAAAAACATCCCTAATGTTGGAAATCAACATAATGTTGTCATCCAGAGTCACATGTATTTATTTCCAATCGATAGCACATAATATATACCATACAGCAGATTTTTAAAGGACCAAAGTGTCTGGTCTGCTTCATGTTTTTGTTTTTTCCATGTACATTTTATTGTCATACTGGTATCATCACAGCCCTAGTGAGGGGAGTGGTCTTCGCATTGTGCCAATAGATGTCAGTCTAGCAGGGTAGGACAGAGGAAGATGATTGGTCTGGACATGTGGCCTACTGGTCTTCGTGTGAGACCACGGCCAAACGGTGTCAGCAGACCTACACTCAACTCTGTCAGAGAGCTACCCAGGCATACTCAATCAGTCCCCTATATTATCATGTTTCACTGCAGTTGGCTTCTTATTTACACACCACACACACACACACACACTGTTACTGGTGTGAGGTGCAGAACATGCTGTATGTGTCGTGCTTTATTGGCATGTTGGTATTGCAGGTGTATGCAGTGTCCTCTGTATGTTATTGACCCAGTAGGCTGCTCAGTCTTTCTCCTGCATTGACTGTTGAGTGAGAACTTTAACAAACTGAGTTCAAACTCTATTTGTGATACCTTACCTCCACTTTCGCCTGACTGAACTTCTATCTCCATGCATTTTTAAACCTGGGCCCCAGTCAAGCTGACATCCAGCCTGGTATTGACAGGAAGTGCTCTCTGTCTGTCCATGTGGAATGAAGCTAGATTTCAGTCTGGATTTCTCAGCCTGACTCTCCAGTATGAGGAGTCTGTCTACACACAGTCATATGGCTTCAGATTCCACATGCCTTTTAAATACTTATAGGTTATCCTTTGAAAAATAACTAATATTGAAAGCAGCTTAACCCCAGTGTGTCCCCTTTTAGCTCCAGTCTGCAGTGGCCGTGTGCTTTTCCAGTGTGCTGAGAAGATAAGCTCACTCTGAGTGGTGTGTACAGGACTGATACAGACAGCTTTGATCTTCAGCTGACACGTTGTGTTCCCTTCTCTCTGATAATACTGTATGGATGTACTGTATACTGTATGGATGTACTGTATGGATTTGATATCCATGTCTACCTGCGAGCACACATGCATACACTTAGCACTAATGTGTGTCGTATTGTGTTAGCCCTAAAAATGATTCACTTTACAGTGTAAGGGGATAGATTGTGCAGGCTTGGAATAAGCTCATAGAAGGTTTCAAAAGAAGGTATCCCAACAGAATATGTGAAACAGTGCAAAGTACGATTGACTTCATTTTGGTGTCTGATAAATCTAAAATATCGCAGAGTGGAGTAATAGTATATGGAATCAGTGATCATTGTATTACATTTTGTACAAGGAAGATTTTTAATTCTGTGTTGAAAAGTTTAGGGAGGAAGTGGGTAAAATTGACTGGTCACTTGTGCTAGGTAGTGTTGGGGTAGACGGTGCCTGGGAAGTCTTTAAATGTAGATTCCTTGATGTGGTGAATGTGATGTCTCCCATTAGACGGGTCAGGGTAAAGCAGAGATCTAGAACTTGATTTAATCATGAGATTCTAGAATCTATCCAAGCAAGGAATAAGGCCTTTAAAAAATGTAAGAACTCTAAAGAGTAGCCTGATGTTGTCCTATATAAACATCACAGAAATGAAGCACAGAGGAGGATGGATGAAGCTAAGAGGGGTTACTTTGCTAAGAAAATAATTGAGAACAAAAATGACCCTAAAAATCTTTGGAAATCATTTAAGGAACTAGGCTGTAGTAGTACCACCAAAAACAAACTAAACAGTATTGGGTTGAACATCAAGGGGGAGATGGTATATGAAAAAGCAGAGGTTGCAAATTAATTCAACTATTTTTTTTACTTCTGTTGCCAGCAAGCTGGTTAGCAAGCTGCCCACCAGTTCTGGGTTGTATGGAAGCAACCAAATCAAGAAGTATTATGTAGAGTTAGGGATTCAGCCAAACTCGTTTTCTTTTGCAAAGGCAGCAACGGCCAAAATAGTCAGTATGCTGGCAGAGCTTAAATGCTCCAAAGCCACAGGCCTGGATAATATTCCTACAAGGTTTCTTATAGATTCTACTGAGAAAATTGGCCCTTGTATTGCGCATATCGTTAATCTCTCTCTTGAACAAGGCACCTTTCCCAGGGACATGAAACAAGCTAAAGTTATACCTCTGTATAAGAAGGTGATAAAGTGTGACCCTGGGAATTATAGGCCTGTATCTATCCTTTGTGTAACACCAAATATCCTGGAGAGAATTGTACATGAGCAAATGTATGAATATGTTAACAAACAGGGTCTAATGTATTATTTTCAGTCAGGGTTTAGAAAAACATACTCCACTGATTCATGTCTACTTTACTTGACTGACTTCAACAGGAAAGAGATTGATGAGGGAAATCTGTGTGGAATGGTACTGCTTGACCTACAGAAGGCCTTTGATACCGTTTACCACGGTCTCCTAATCTCCAAACTGGAGGCACTGGGGTTAAGCAGTATCCCTCTAGGCTGGGTAAAGTCCTATTTATCAGGAAGGGAGCAAGTAGTAGAGGTTAATGGTTCACTGTCTCAGGCAAAACCAATGAGTGACAACCAATGGCATTCTGCAGGGGGGTGTGCTTGGGCTGTTGTTATTGTATATTAATGATATGAAAGATGCTTGCTGTTCTTGCTGTCTTTTTTTTATGCTGATGACTCTACACTTCTGGTGTCTCACAAAAGTAAAACTGTTGGAGAGCATACTTAGCACAAAGCTTACTAACCTTAGCTTATTATCTCCAAGCCATTTGCTATCTCTGCACTTATGGAAAACTGAAGCAATTATTTTTGGATCCAGACCTAAATTGTGTAGGTTGTCTGAAATCATAGTGGAGTTAAGGGGGTGAGGTGCTGACTACTAAAACCTTTGTTAGCTACTTGGGATGTATCCTTGATGGAAGCTTGGAAGGTGTGAGCATGGCCAATGAGGTGCTAGGGAAGGTTAATGACAGGACTAACTTTTTGGCTAGAAAGTCCAAGCTGCTTGATAAGGACTCCATGAAAGTGTGAGCTACTGCCCTCATTCAATGCCATTTTGACTATGCTAGTACTTCCTGGTTTGGGGACTTATCTAAACTGATTAAGCGGAAGCTCCAGATAGCCAAGAAATAAGCTGATCGTGGTAGTATTGAAGGTGAGTCCGCATACTCACATGGGCAGGAGCTGCTTTCAGGAACTAAACTGGCTGCCTGTTTGAGGCTAGGGTGTCCCAGATTAGACTAGGTTTGGTTTACAGGAGTATTTATGGTTCTGCGCCCAGATATCTAAGTGATTACTTTCCTCGTGTTAGATCAGGTGTTGCTGATGTGTGCTTATACAGGTTCAGGAGTAATGCTGGGAAAGGTACTTTCTTGTATACGGGAGCCTCAGAATGGAATATGTTGCCTCTGCCTATAAAAACAACGTCCTCTCTGGACAGCTTTAAACATAAAGTAAAAATATGTTTGATGTCTTCTGTGCCCATATGAATAACCCCTATGATGTAACTGGAATGATGAGATAGATGTTCTTCTTTGTTTTAGTTTTATTATTTCACTGTCATACTGTGTTCCATCCTGTTTAGCCATCTTGTCTCAAGAGGACCACACAATAGAAATAAGTCCCAGACTTTGTGTGTTATACTCGATGATTTTATTAATGTGCATGTATGGCTTTTTCAAGTTATGTGTGCTTGTTTTTTTTTTAAATGGTCAAATTAATAAACTAAACTTAAAAGGTGTGCACAGGTTCGTTTTCTTCTGTTCTCAAGGGAGGGAATGTGCCTGTTGTTGATTCTGTGCAGTGTCTTTGTACTCACATTTAAATTTGTATACATTTGTATGATGTGCTGCAATTGCCTTATTTCCAGTGGCAAATCCATATCATTAGTTTGAGTTACGCTAATCAATCAATCGTAAAATAAGCAGCAGCCCCAGACACTACAGAGCTGTGTGTGACTAGATGGCTGCAGGGACGAAGCCATTATTGAATACACCATGCTTGTGACACACTTTAATGCTGTTTGACAGACGGGCTAAGAATAAAGAATCTCTCTGCCTTCAATATCCCACTTTAGGAATTAATTCCTGTAAGACTTCAGGTTCCTCACTAAAAGTAGAAAGCTACTAGCTCCAATTGTCTCGGCTCTCCAAGGAACGATGAGAAGCTAGGCTACAGGTTCCCTCTCCATCAAACCATGTCTGGGCCTGGTTGACGTGTCTTCTGTGTGTTATGGATTACAGGCAACATTCACACTGAGCTAAAGGGTAGAGTTTCCACATTCAATGTGTGTGACTCTAAACCGGAAGCTTACAAGAAATCCTGCTATGCCCTGCGACGAACCATCAAACAGGCAAAGCGTCAATACAGGACTAAGAACAAATTGTACTACACCGGCTCTGACGCTCGTCTGATGTGGCAGGGCTTGGAAACTATTACAGACTACAAAGGGAAGCACAGCTGCGAGCTGCCCAGTGACACGAGCCTACCGGACGAGCTAAAATACTTCCATGAGCGCTTCGAGGCAAGCAACACTGAGGCATGCATGAGAGCATCAGCTGTTCCGGACGACTGTGTGATCACGCTCTCCGTAGCCGACGTGAGTAAGACCTTTAAACAGGTCAACATACACAAGGCTGCGGGGCCAGACAGATTACCAGGACGTGTGCTCCGGGCATGTGCTGACCAACTGGCAGGTGTCTTCACTGACATTTTCAACATGTCCCTGATTGAGTCTGTAATGGCAACATGTTTCAAGCAGACCACCATAGTCCCTGTGCCCAAGAACGCAAGGGCAACTTGCCTAAATGACTACAGACCCGTAGCACTCACGTCCGTAGCCATGAAGTACTTTGAAAGGTTGGTAATGGTCACATCAACACCATTATCCCAGAAACCCTAGACCCACTCCAATTTGCATACCACCCAAACAGATCCATAGATGATGCCATCTCTATTGCACTCCACACTGCCCTTTCCGACCTGGACAAAAGGAACAGGAGGAGGAGGTCAGAGACCTGGCCGTGTGGTGCCAGAATAACAACCTATCCCTCAGCGTAACCAAGACTAAGGAGATGATTGTGGACTACAGTAAAAGGAGGACCGAGCACGCCCCCATTCTCATCGACGAGGCTGTATTGGAGCAGGTTGAGAGCTTCAAGTTCCTTAGTGTCCACATCAACAACAAACTAGAATGGTCCAAACACACCAAGCCTGTCTTGAAGAGGGCACGACAAAACCTATTCCCCCGCAGGAAACTAGAACGATTTGGCATGGGTCAAATCATCAGAGGAGATTCCACAGCCAGACATAAAAGCAGAGGACACGCTGCGTGTTTGCTAAGACATGCTGTGAATACCACTTGTTCAACTTGATAAACCCTGCCTGCCTCCAATAAAACACTCGCCTGCCTTCACACCCAGATGGGCAGTGAGCATAATGCCTGCTTTCTCCCAACCTCGACCTGTTCTCCACATGACCTCCTCACTTTGCCCTCACTGCCAAGAGGGAGCAGGCTTTGGCTAGGCCACTGCAGCCGATACTTCATACATTAGAATAGGTGCACACTGACTACACAGTATCTGCCCTTAGTCTACGGGCGGGCCGATCAGTTAATGACGAGGTCGTTTCAGTAGTTCACGTAACGGGTCCAGACCCAGATGTAGACGCTTTAGGTCAGAGTTATAATATTATATCTGTTTGGACTTCCTACTATCAATTTGCGGTCTACAAATGATTTGTCATTATGTTCCTGACCACAGCGCAATAAGAAATTGTCCCACGGCTGAATCTAGTTGTATCTGCTATAGGTTTTGTGCGTGTAGCACCTGACTTGAATGTGAATTTGAAGCCTTAATTTATAATATTAGCCCTGGGGACATAGGCATCAGTCTTCAGGCTACACACTTTTCAATGAATTCCATATTATTTGCTGCTGTAGTTGAATGCCCACAGTTATTGTATGCAGTAATCATGTGCCTATGAACCAGAGTGATGGTGCTCTCACTGAGGTGGTGAGACCTGGTAGGAATTCCACTGTATGCAACTCACTTTGCACTAACATAAATAACATGAGCATATCTACCTGTGCATAGCTTCCCAGTAAAGCAATAAAAACAATGAAGCATCCCAGAATTTTATTTTAAATAGCCCACGTCAGCATATGTAGTTTATGAAACAAGTTTTAAAAAATCTCTCATTTGCTCGTAACAGATGAAAATCTCTGAAACGCTTTGAGTCAGTGTGTCTATGTATGTATGCGGATGACTCAACACTATACACGTCAGCTACTACAGCAACTGAAATGACTGCAACATTTAACAAAGAGCTACAGTTAATTTCAGAATGGGTGGCAAGGAATAAGTTAAATATTTATTTATATAAATATTTCAAAAAACTTAATGCATTGTATTTGGGACAAATAATTCACTAAACCTCACCTAAATCTTGTAATGAATAATAAGGAAATTGAGCAAGCTGAGATGACTGAACTGCTTGCCATAACCCTGGATTGTAAACTGTCATGGTCAAAACATCTTGATGAAACAGTAGCTAAGATGGGGAGAAGTCTGTCCATAATAAAGCGCTACTTTGCCTTAACAGCACTATCAACAAGGCAGGTCCTACAGGCCCTAGTTTTTTCCAGAGAGAGATTGAGTCAGGAATGGGTTTAGGCTGTCCTAGGGGTTATGGGACTGGCTGTGGTTCTGTGAGGAGGTTAGAGGTTATGTGACCAGATTAGAGGTTATGAGACTGAATGTGGTTATGTGACCAGGTTAGAGGTTATGGGACTGGCTGTGAACCTGTGGTTCTGTGACCAGGGAAATTTTTTAGAGCGAACTGTGTGTGTCTGCTGCCCCAGTCTGAGTCCCTTGGCTGCGACCTGATTCTGACCCAGCCATCTGTCATCCAGCCCCCGACTCAGCACTCTGAGCTTAGGTCTGCTCTGCTGTCCATACTGGGAAAGCCCCAGTCCAGAATGCAGGGAGGGGAGGGGAGGGGACAGGACAGTGCTTGGCTTACACAGCTCTCATTATTTACTGGGTTAGTCTTACAGTACGATTGTCTGGGATTGATGACAGTTTAATTGTTCCGTTCAGAGCCAGACCATTAAAGTACTGGGTATGTAAATTGTCCAAGTAGGTCATGAATAAAAGAATATCAACCTGTATCATGGCTGCCCATCAGTACCTCTACTCGGTCTCTGTCTCTGGGCTAATGGCCTCCTCTCCCCCTTGGTGCCCATCAGTACCTCTACTCGGTCTCTGTCTCTGGGCTAATGGCCTCCTCTCCCCCTTGGTGCACATCAAAGGTAGAAGAGCTTAAAGCTTTTTATTAGCTTGTTATCTACAAAATGCTTCAGGATAATGAACATGCATGTACTGACGATATGTTATGCATTTTCGTCCTCTCCTGTTTGGATTAGGATTGACAGGTGTTTGGATTAAATGTTATACCATTTTTCATTTTTTAATGTTTTATTATTTAACCAGGTAGGCCAGTTGAGAACAAGTTCTCATTTACAACTGAGACCTGGCCAAGAAAAAGCAAACAGTGGGACAAAAACAACACAGAGGTACATAAACAAACGTCCAGTCAATAAGACAATGGAAAAATGTATGTACAGTGTGTGCAAATGTAGAAGAGTAGGGAGGTAAAGCAATAAATAGGCCATAGAGGCAAAATAATTACCATTTAGAAGATGATATGCAGGTAGAGATACTGGGGTGCAAAAGGGTAATTAATAATATGGGGATGAGGTAGTTGGTTGTGCTATTTACAGATTGGCTGTGTACAGTTATAGTGGTCGGTAAGCTGCTCTGACATCTAATGCTTAAAGTTAGAGAGGGAGATATAAGACTCCAGCTTCAGTGATTTTTGCAATTCGTTCCAATAAATTTAGGCCTACTCTACTTACTATGTAGGTTGGCAGTGTAGACTAGGCCTACATTTTCCTGTGATCCATTGCTGTATAGAGGAAGGCTTAGGCATGCATTTTACAGGTTGCTATTTTTGTCCAAATGTATCTGTTGGGCAACAGTCACTGGATTATTTTTAAGATGTTCTATGAAATGTAAGGTTCAGCGAATTCAGTTTAGTTTGCCTTTAACTTGGAGTAAAGAGAACTGGCCTATGTGAATCTGATCAGATTGGTAATCATTAGCTTGAGGAGGAGCTGCAGTGTATTGTGTTGCTGCCAGCTACTGGTTAGAGAGTAGAATTAACACATTTCTTGAACGTCTCTATAATACAGAATGTAGATAAACTTTTTTTTTAAATCCTTTATTTGGCTACTTAGGCTAACCAGTTGGCCTAAATCCAGACTACTATTTGATAGGCTGTAGGCTACAGTGCCTTGGGAAAATATTCAAACCCCTTGACTTTTTCCACATTTTGATAAATTACAGCTTTATTCTGAAATGGATTAAATAAATTAACTCCTCAGCAATCTACACACAATACACCATAATGACAATGTGAAAACAGGTTTTAGAAATGTTTCCTAATTTATAATATATATATATTTTTAAACAAACAGATATTCCTTATTTGCATAAGTATTCAGACCCTTTGCTATGAGACTCGAAATTGAGCTCAGGTGCATCCTGTTTCCATTGATCATCCTTGATGTTTCTACAACTTGATTGGAGTCCACCTGTGGTAAATTCAATTGATTGGACATGAGTTGGAAAGACACACACCGGTCTATATAAGATCCCACAGTTGACAGTGCATGTCAGAGTGAAAACCAAGCCATGAGGTTGAAGGAATTGTCCGTAGAGCTCCGAGACAGGATTGTGTCGAGGCACAGATCTGGGGAAGGGTACCAACAAATTCCTGCAGCATTGAAGGTCCCCAAGAACTCAGTGGCCTCCATCATTCTTAAATGGAAGAAGTTTGGAACCACCAAGATTATTTCCAGAGCTGGCCGCCCGGCCAAACTGAGTAATCGGAGGAGAAGGTGACCAAGAACCAAGATAGTTCCTCTGATAGGGCTCTAGAGTCCCTCTGTGGAGATGGGAGAACCTTCTAGAAGGACAACCATCTATGCAGCACTCCACCAATCAGACCTTTATGGTAGAGTGGCCAGGCGAAAGTCACTCCTCAGTAAATGTGCACGACAGCCCGCTTGGAGTTTGCCAAAAGGCACCTAAAGACTCTTAAGACCAGACTAAACAAGATTCTCTGCTCTGATGAAACCAACTCTTTGGCCTGAATGCCAACCATCATGTCTGGAGGAAACCTGGCATCATCCCTACGGTGAAGCATGTTGGTGGCAAAATCATGCTGTGGGGATGTTTTTCAGCTGTAATGAATACTTCTGTAAACTTTGATTTGCCCTCTAGTCACCTGCAGGTGGTCTCTGGGCTGTTATGTTCGAATGACTGCAATGCCGTTCAATCATAAACTCCGCTGTGACTGACTGCCCTACAAAAATAGCTCTCGCTCGCTCTCTCTCTCTTTCTCATTGAAACTCCAGACTTTCTCATTGTTGTGTCAAATTAAGCTTCAATCAGTGGCACAATGACAAAAAACATAGTCTGCAATGTTCTCCTAAGGGTGTCTGTGAATGCTGGAAAGCCCTTGTGGGCCACCTCTGGTAGAAGTGTCATGTTCACCCTGTGGCTGGAAACCTAACATGCAGAACACACCCCTCCGGTCGCAAAAATAGATTTACACATACATGTTATTAAAATCATTGCACCCAACACTGTCCGCGCGAGCCAACGAGCGTCTACGTTGCCAAGCTCTAAAATAGAAGTCAGTTCTGCAAAGTCCTGCATCTCCCATCTCCTCATTGGTTTATAGAAGCAGATACCCACGTTCCATCTCCTAATTGGTTATACCCACGTGGGTGATTGAAAGATGAACTGGGGTCGGTCAGTCAGTTGTGGTAATACACCTTATTATGAAAGTTAGATGCCATATAAAGTCCAAAGAAGAAAAAGCCTGGAAGGAGGAGAGATGACTAGAAACGATTCGGTTTACTCTTTTATGTGTGGATTAATTGTCGGAGTAGAGGACCTTGTGCATTTCAGGTAAAATAACAACTCAACGTTTATATCCCAGGACAAATTAGCCAACAACAGCAAGCTAGCTAAATAGCTAGCAACTGCAATCTAGCTAGCTAAATTGCCATAAATGTTTAATGCTTTTCGACCTGTCCCCAAATTAATATAATTGGTTCAGAGTTTGTTTTGATATTTCAACCTGCGTGTTGTGATCGTGTTTGGTGTGGGTGGACAAAATCAATTTGTGGACGTACGAGGACGTACGGTTTGGGCATGGTGTAAGTGTGGATCATGTACAGTTGAAGTCGGAAGTCATGCACAAAGTAGATGTCCTAACCGACTATACTGGCTTCATATCAGCCAGTATAGTCCCATTGTTGCAGCTGCTATTCCCACCACCACGGGGAGTCTCTGCTCCAAGGAGTGTGTCCATGCTGGGAACTGGGGATGTCTAAGGTGCTTCTACACCTGCATTGCTTGCTGTTTGGGGTTTTAGGCTGGGTTTCTGTACAGCACTTTGAGATATCAGCTGATGTACAAAGGGCTATATAAATAAATGTTAGTTGATTTTGATTTTTGATTTAATGTACAACCTGCATCAATAGGTGCAATAGAGAGGGGGACGTGTCATCATGCTCAGAATCAGAGAGGAGTCAACCAGGAAACAGGGACACACAGTCCCACAGGCAGGCACCAGGAGTGATTGCTGTCTGTCACATTTCTGTTTCTATCACGGAGAGGGATTTACAGAGAGAGGAGGAGACATACAGAGAGAGGAGGAGACATACAGAGAGAGGAGGAGACATACAGAGGGATAGAGACTGAGATACAGAGAGAGGAGGAGACATACAGAGGGATAGAGGCTGAGAATGGAGGAGGAGAGGGATTTACAGAGGGAGGAGGAGACATACAGAGAGCGGAGGAGACATACAGAGGGAAAGAGACTGAGAGTGGAGGAGGAGAGGGATTTACAGAGAGAGGAGGAGACATACCGAGGGATAGAGGCTGAGAGTGGAGGAGGAGACATACAGAGAGTGGAGGAGACATACAGAGGGAAAGAGACTGAGAGTGGAGGAGGAGAGGGATTTACAGAGAGAGGAGGAGACATACAGAGAGAGGAGGAGACATACAGAGGGATAGAGGCTGAGAGTGGAGGAGGAGACATACAGAGAGTTGAGGAGACATACAGAGGGTTAGAGACTGAGAGTGGAGGAGGAGAGGGATTTACAGAGAGTGGAGGAGGAGGAGATGGATTTACAGAGGGAGGAGGAGACATACAGAGAGCGGAGGAGACATACAGAGAGCGGAGGAGACATACAGAGGGAAAGAGACAGAGTGGAGGAGGAGAGGGATTTACAGAGGGAGGAAGAGACATACAGAGAGCGGAGGAGACATACTGAGTGGAGGAGGAGAGGGATTTACAGAGAGTGGAGGAGACATACAGAGTGGAGGAGACATACAGAGGGAAAGAGACTGAGAGTGGAGGAGGAGAGGGATTTACACAGAGTGGAGGAGAGGTACAGAGGGATAGAGGCTGAGAGTGGAGGAGGAGAGGGATTTACAGAGAGAGGAGGAGAGGGATTTACAGAGAGTGGAGGAGACATACAGAGGGATAGAGGCTGAGAGTGGAGGAGGAGAGGGATTTACAGAGAGTGGAGGAGACATACAGAGGGATAGAGGCTGAGAGTGGAGGAGGAGAGGGATTTACAGAGAGTGGAGGAGACATACAGAGGGATAGAGGCTGAGAGTGGAGGAGGAGAGGGATTTACAGAGAGTGGAGGAGACATACAGAGTGGAGGAGACATACAGAGGGAAAGAGACTGAGAGTGGAGGAGGAGAGGGATTTACACAGAGTGGAGGAGACATACAGAGGGATAGAGGCTGAGAGTGGAGGAGGAGAGGGATTTACAGAGAGTGGAGGAGACATACAGAGTGGAGGAGACATACAGAGGGATAGAGGCTGAGAGTGGAGGAGGAGAGGGATTTACAGAGGGAGGAGGAGACATACAGAGAGCGGAGGAGACATACAGAGGGAAAGAGACTGAGAGTGGAGGAGGAGAGGGATTTACAGAGAGAGGAGGAGACATACAGAGGGATAGAGGCTGAGAGTGGAGGAGGAGACATACAGAGAGTGGAGGAGACATACAGAGGGATAGAGACTGAGATAGAGAGAGAGGAGGAGACATACAGAGGGATAGAGGCTGAGAATGGAGGAGGAGAGGGATTTACAGAGGAGGAGGAGACATAAAGAGAGCGGAGGAGACATACAGAGGGAAAGAGACTGAGAGTGGAGGAGGAGAGGGATTTACAGAGAGAGGAGGAGACATACAGAGGGATAGAGGCTGAGAGTGGAGGAGGAGACATACAGAGAGTGGAGGAGACATACAGAGGGAAAGAGACTGAGAGTGGAGGAGGAGAGGGATTTGCTGAGAGTGGAGGAGGAGACATACAGAGAGTGGAGGAGACATACAGAGGAAAGAGACTGAGAATGGAGGAGGAGAGGGATTTGCTGAGAGTGGAGGAGGAGACATACAGAGAGTTGAGGAGACATACAGAGGGTTAGAGACTGAGAGTGGAGGAGGAGAGGGATTTACAGAGAGTGGAGGAGGAGGAGATGGATTTACAGAGGGAGGAGGAGACATACAGAGAGCGGAGGAGACATACAGAGAGCGGAGGAGACATACAGAGGGAAAGAGACAGAGTGGAGGAGGAGAGGGATTTACAGAGGGAGGAAGAGACATACAGAGAGCGGAGGAGACATACAGAGTGGAGGAGGAGAGGGATTTACAGAGAGTGGAGGAGACATACAGAGTGGAGGAGACATACAGAGGGAAAGAGACTGAGAGTGGAGGAGGAGAGGGATTTACAGAGAGAGGAGGAGAGGTACAGAGGGATAGAGGCTGAGAGTGGAGGAGGAGAGGGATTTACAGAGAGAGGAGGAGAGGGATTTACAGAGAGTGGAGGAGACATACAGAGGGATAGAGGCTGAGAGTGGAGGAGGAGAGGGATTTACAGAGAGTGGAGGAGACATACAGAGGGATAGAGGCTGAGAGTGGAGGAGGAGAGGGATTTACAGAGAGTGGAGGAGACATACAGAGGGATAGAGGCTGAGAGTGGAGGAGGAGAGGGATTTACAGAGAGAGGAGGAGACATACAGAGTGGAGGAGACATACAGAGGGATAGAGGCTGAGAGTGGAGGAGGAGAGGGATTTACAGAGAGTGGAGGAGAGGTACAGAGGGATAGAGGCTGAGAGTGGAGGGAGGGATTTACAGAGAGTGGAGGAGACATACAGAGGGATAGAGAGAGGAGGAGAGGGATTTACAGAGAGTGGAGGAGACATACAGAGGGATAGAGGCTGAGAGTGGAGGAGGAGAGGGATTTACAGAGGGATAGAGAGAGTGGAGGAGAGAGGGATTTACAGAGGGATAGAGGCTGAGAGTGGAGGAGGAGAGGGATTTACAGAGAGTGGAGGAGACATACAGAGGGATAGAGGCTGAGAGTGGAGGAGAAGAGGGATTTACAGAGAGAGGAGGAGACATACAGAGGGATAGAGGCTGAGAGTGGAGGAGGAGAGGGATTTACAGAGAGAGGAGGAGACATACAGAGGGATAGAGGCTGAGAGTGGAGGAGGAGGGATTTACAGAGAGTGGAGGAGACATACAGAGGGATAGAGGCTGAGAGTGGAGGAGGAGAGGGATTTACAGAGAGAGGAGGAGACATACAGAGGGATAGAGGCTGAGAGTGGAGGAGGAGAGGGATTTACAGAGAGTGGAGGAGACATACAGAGGGATAGAGGCTGAGAGTGGAGGAGGAGAGGGATTTACAGAGAGTGGAGGAGACATACAGAGGGATAGAGGCTGAGAGTGGAGGAGGAGAGGGATTTACAGAGAGTGGAGGAGACATACAGAGGGATAGAGGCTGAGAGTGGAGGAGGAGAGGGATTTACAGAGAGTGGAGGAGACATACAGAGGGATAGAGGCTGAGAGTGGAGGAGGAGAGGGATTTACAGAGAGTGGAGGAGACATACAGAGGGATAGAGGCTGAGAGTGGAGGAGAGGGATTTACAGAGAGTGGAGGAGACAGAGGGATAGAGGCTGAGAGTGGAGAGGGATTTAGGAGGCTGAGGGATAGAGGCTGGAGGAGGAGAGGGATTTACAGAGAGAGGAGGAGACATACAGAGGGATAGAGGCTGAGAGTGGAGGAGGAGAGGGATTTACAGAGAGAGGAGGAGACATCCAGAGGGATAGAGACTGAGAGTGGAGGAGGAGAGGGATTTACAGAGAGAGAGGAGACATCCAGAGGGATAGAGACTGAGAGTGGAGGAGGAGAGGGATTTACAGAGAGAGAGGAGGAGACATACAGAGGGATAGAGGCTGAGAGTGGAGGAGGAGAGGGATTTACAGAGAGTGGAGGAGACATACAGAGGGATAGGATAGAGACTGAGAGTGGAGGAGGAGAGGGATTTACAGAGAGAGGAGGAGACATACAGAGGGATAGAGGCTGAGAGTGGAGGAGGAGAGGGATTTACAGAGAGAGGAGGAGACATCCAGAGGGATAGAGGCTGAGAGTGGAGGAGGAGAGGGATTTACAGAGAGTGGAGGAGACATACAGAGGGATAGAGACAGAGTGGAGGAGAAGAGGGAGAAAGAGGAGCGGGTAGTACTACAAATGTGAGGAAGCCACTAAGTCGCAGCATAATGTGGTGTGGCAGCTCTGCTCTTGGCTACTGATCCATGCTCTGGTCTCGCTCTCTCCGGCTGTGGAGACATGCTCTGCAAGTATGGACTCTTCCTTTCTCAAGACTCATTGCAAATTCAGCTCACATGTGTTGCTACTTCTGGTGAGGACTTCATCTTCAGAGGTCTCTCTTTTCTCTCAGCTCTCTTCTTTCTCTCCTCTCTCTTCTGTTGCTCTCTCTCAAAGGGGCACCGTGCACTGGGCTTTAGACCTCTAAATTGCAAATGGTATTTGACTTATTGGGTCAATGATGAGGGGCAATGAGTGGTGAACCAAGTGGATCAT
Source organism: Oncorhynchus keta (assembly GCF_023373465.1). Lineage (NCBI taxonomy): Eukaryota > Metazoa > Chordata > Actinopteri > Salmoniformes > Salmonidae > Oncorhynchus > Oncorhynchus keta. Next base: position 18,205,475 of record NC_068449.1, read on the forward strand.
CAATTACCCACAATGCACTGGCCATTATCTGACTGGCCGCCACACACTGCGCATTCCACAGTGGTGTCATCTCTTATCCCTCTCTCCCCCCATTCCTCTCATCCATCCATCCCCCAGTTAACCTGTCCCTCAGTGGAGGAATAATGATAGCCTGCTGAAAGGTCAGCACGCTCTAATTGAGTTGTTAATCTATGGTTGGCAAGGTGATGACATTTCCAGCGTTTTCCCCGTGTCACCAGGGCCATCCCTATAGCAGGCCAGAGACACGTACACAGGAGGAGGGGGCGAGAAGTGACTACTGACTGACTGACTGACAGGCCTGCTCTACTTCTGGCCTGCTTTTAGGATGTATGGCTGAGCAGCTTGTCAACAAGGCCATGCGTTTTGTGTGTGTACATCATTGTCCCTTAGCACAATTGTCACATTGAGTTGTTTAAAGCTTATTGAGTAAATGTTTACTTTCCTTTCTCCCTTTGTGATCAGGTTTCTCTGTTCTGTCTCTGTGACTGTTTTGCCATAAGTGATTAGTCTGTTTGGAGATTTTGCTAATAGTTACACTATATTTCTCATGTTTTCCAGAAAATTCTGCAACTTCTACCAGAAAAAATCTACAGTCGATGGCAGTTCCACAGTATAGGTACGTACCACTTTATCAGCTCTTTCTAAGTTTCTACTTACAGTACTATAGTAGGCTTGAATAGGCCTACACTGCTAAGGTTTGCATTCTTCTGCATGGGGACAGTAGTCAAAAGCCTGTTCTCTCCCCTCCTGCTGCTACAACCACCAAAATAAACCACGGAAGCACTGATTATCAGCACAACCACGCTTAAACGGCTCGTGTAAGAAGAAAGTAATTAGGAGTGGAAGGAGAAGTAAATGAAAAATGCAAATGAGATTCTAATTTGAAATGCAAATTGGTAATTGAATTATGCTTTGTTCGGTTTCATCCTCGCGAGCAGGGGGATCCTCGCAACCAGCAATAACCTCAATTATAATCTTCTGTTTGTCAGTCGTTTCGCAGCTAAAGCGGTGAGACAGTCAATCACCCCTGGGGCTTATTACTCCAAATATGCAGGCTCCCCCCCCCCCCTCGGCAGTCCCCAAACACGCATCCTGCTCCCCAGTCCACAAATCACTAGCTAAAACCTGTCTCTCCTTCCCTCACCCTTTTAGGAAAGTCCCCTGCTGCTTGCTGCACACATCATAATTCAGCTGATGCTATTCTGTGGGATGGTCTCCTGGGTGGTGTACGTGTTTGTGTAGAATGCTTGAACGGTGAAACAGCACCACTGGTTTCCCCAGGCGCCATTGTTCGTGTTTTTGTTTTCCTGACTAAGCGAAGGTGAGCAGTGTGGTAAAAAAAACACACAAAAAACCTATTCTGATGTTCTATCGCGCGTGCAATGACGTCTGAGGAAAAAAAATGTATTCGTTGTTTGCAGTAACTTCTTTGTTGAGGAACACTTTTTTAGACTCCAGCCACCCAAGTCATAGACTGTTCTCTCTGCTGCCGCACGGCAAGCGGTACCGATGCACCAAGTCCGGAACCAACAGGACCCTGAACAGCTTCTACCCCAAGCCATAAGACTGATAAAAGACTGATAGTCTGCATTTTATCCTGTTGCCTATTCACTTTTTCCTACCTCATACCCTTGCACATAGACTCAGTACTGGGACCCCGTGTATGTAGCTGAGTGTACTTCCGGCGCCGACAGAGATGGCCGCCTCGCTTCGCGTTCCTAGGAAACTATGCAGTTTGTTTTTTTACGTGTTATTTCTTACATTAGTACCCCAGGTCATCTTAGGTTTCATTACATACAGTCGAGAAGAACTACTGAATATAAGATCAGCGTCAACTCACCATCAGTACGACCAAGAATATGTTTTCCGCGACGCGGATCCTGTGTTCTGCCTTACAAACAGGACAACGGAATGGATCGCATGCAGCGACCCAAGGAAACGACTCCGAAAAAGAGGGAAACGAGGCGGTGTTCTGGTCAGACTCCGAAAAAGGGCACATCGCGCACCACTCCCCAGCATTCTTCTTGCCAATGTCCACTCTCTTGACAACAAGGTTGACGAAATCCGAGCAAGGGTGGCATTCCAGAGGGACATCAGAGACTGCAACGTTCTCTGCTTCACGGAAACATGGCTTACTGGGAAGACGCTATCCGATGCGGTGCAGCCAACGGGTTTCTCCACGCATCGCGCCGACAGAAATAGACATCTTTCTGGTAAGAAGAGGGGCGGGGGCGCATGCCTCATGACTAACGAGACATGGTGTGATGAAGGAAACATACAGGAACTCAAATCCTTCTGTTCACCTGATTTAGAATTCCTCACAATCAAATGTAGACCGCATTATCTTCCAAGAGAATTCTCTTCGATTATAATCACAGCCGTATATATCCCCCCCCAAGCAGACACATCGATGGCTCTGAACGAACTTTATTTAACTCTTTGCAAACTGGAAACCATTTATCCGGAGGCTGCATTCATTGTAGCTGGGGATTTTAACAAAGCTAATCTGAAAACAAGACTCCCTAAATTTTATAAACCTTGGATCATTGTTACTCTAACTTCCGCGACGCATATAAGGCCCTGCCCCGCCCCCCTTTCGGAAAAGCTGACCACGACTCCATTTTGCTGATCCCTGCCTACAGGCAGAAGCTAAAACAAGAGGCTCCCACGCTGAGGTCTGTCCAACGCTGGTCAGACCAAGCTGACTCCACACTCCAAGACTGCTTCCATCACGTGGACTGGGACATGTTTCGTATTGCGTCAGATGGAAATATTGACGAATACGCTGATTCGGTGTGCGAGTTCATTAGAACGTGCGTCGAAGATGTCGTTCCCATAGCAACGATAAAAACATTCCCAAACCAGAAACCGTGGATTGATGGCAGCATTCGCGTGAAACTGAAAGCGCGAACCACTGCTTTTAATCAGGGCAAGGTGTCTGGTAACACCTTGCCCGGAATATAAACAATGCAGCTATTCCCTCCGCAAGGCTATTAAACAAGTTAAGCGTCAGTACAGAGACAAAGTAGAATCTCAATTCAATGGCTCAGACACAAGAGGCATGTGGCAGGGTCTACAGTCAATCACGGACTACAAGAAGAAACCCAGCCCAGTCACGAACCAGGATGTCTTGCTCCCAGGCAGACTAAATAACTTTTTTGCCCGCTTTGAGGACAATACAGTGCCACTGACACGGCCTGCAACGAAAACATGCGTTCTCTCCTTCACTGCAGCCGAGGTGAATAAGACATTTAAACGTGTTAACCCTCGCAAGGCTGCAGGCCCAGACGGCATCCCCAGCCGCGCCCTCAGAGCATGCGCAGACCAGCTGGCCGGTGTGTTTACGGACATATTCAATCAATCCCTATACCAGTCTGCTGTTCCCACATGCTTCAAGAGGGCCACCATTGTTCCTGTTCCCAAGAAAGCTAAGGTAACTGAGCTAAACGACTACCGCCCCGTAGCACTCACTTCCGTCATCATGAAGTGCTTTGAGAGACTAGTCAAGGACCATATCACCTCCACCCTACCTGACACCCTAGACCCACTCCAATTTGCTTACCGCCCAAATAGGTCCACAGACGATGCAATCTCAACCACACTGCACACTGCCCTAACCCACCTGGACAAGAGGAATACCTATGTGAGAATGCTGTTCATCGACTACAGCTCGGCATTCAACACCATAGTACCCCCCACCCTGGGTCTCGACCCCGCCCTGTGCAACTGGGTACTGGACTTCCTGACGGGCCGCCCCCAGGTGGTGAGGGTAGGCAACAACATCTCCTCCCCGCTGATCCTCAACACGGGGGCCCCACAAGGGTGCGTCCTGAGCCCTCTCCTGTACTCCCTGTTCACCCACGACTGCGTGGCCACGCACGCCTCCAACTCAATCATCAAGTTTGCGGACGACACAACAGTGGTAGGCTTGATTACCAACAACGACGAGACGGCCTACAGGGAGGAGGTGAGGGCCCTCGGAGTGTGGTGTCAGGAAAATAACCTCACACTCAACGTCAACAAAACTAAGGAGATGATTGTGGACTTCAGGAAACAGCAGAGGGAACACCCCCTATCCACATCGATGGAACAGTAGTGGAGAGGGTAGCAAGTTTTAAGTTCCTCGGCATACACATCACAGACAAACTGAATTGGTCCACTCACACTGACAGCGTCGTGAAGAAGGCGCAGCAGCGCCTCTTCAACCTCAGGAGGCTGAAGAAATTCGGCTTGTCACCAAAAGCACTCACAAACTTCTACAGATGCACAATCGAGAGCATCCTGGCGGGCTGTATCACCGCCTGGTACGGCAACTGCTCCGCCCTCAACCGTAAGGCTCTCCAGAGGGTAGTGAGGTCTGCACAACGCATCACCGGGGGCAAACTACCTGCCCTCCAGGACACCTACACCACCCGATGTTACAGGAAGGCCATAAAGATCATCAAGGACATCAACCACCGAACCACTGCCTGTTCACCCCGCTATCATCCAGAAGGCGAGGTCAGTACAGGTGCATCAAAGCTGGGACCGAGAGACTGAAAAACAGCTTCTATCTCAAGGCCATCAGACTGTTAAACAGCCAACACACTGTCATTGACACTGACCCAACTCCAGCCACTTTAATAATGGGAATTGATGGGAAATGGTGTAAATATATCACTAGCCACTTTAAACAATGCTACCGTATATAATGTTACTTACCCTACATTATTCATCTCATATGCATACGTATATACTGTACTCTACATCATCGACTTCATCCTTATGTAATACATGTATCACTAGCCACTTTAACTATGCCACTTTGTTTACTTTGTCTACATACTCATCTCATATGTATATACTGTACTCTATATCATCTACTGCATCCTTATGTAATACATGTATCACTAGCCACTTTAACTATGCCACTTTGTTTACTTTGTCTACATACTCATCTCATATGTATATACTGTACTCGATACCATCTACTGTATGCTGCTCTGTACCATCACTCATTCATATATCCTTATGTACATATTCCTTATCCCCTTACACTGTGTATAAGACAGTAGTTTTGGAATTGTTAGTTAGATTACTTGTTGGTTATCACTGCATTGTCGGAACTAGAAGCACAAGCATTTCGCTACACTCGCATTAACATCTGCTAACCATGTGTATGTGACAAATAAAATTTGATTTGATTTTGATTTGATTTATCATTACTCACTGTGTATTTATTATTACGTGTTTTACTTTTCTGTTATTTCTCTAGTTTCTCTCTTTCAGCATTGTTGGGAAGGACCCGTATGTAAGCATTTCACTGTTAGTCTACATCTGTTTACCAAGCATGTGAAAAATAAAATTTGATTTGATTTAAATATTCCAAATGGACCTGGCAGTTTCACCTAGATTCCAGCTTTAAGGAGTCGCCTCTCACCTAGACAACTGCCTACTATTGACCCTACTGCCCAAAGTGGGTAGATGAGAATGCTTATAATTAGAGAGGAGGACCAGGAGCTGTGGAGCTCCTACAGTCAGATCCAGTAAGACAGGAAGACGGGCCCCAGTGGTTTCAGTGATCCCTCCACTAGTGAAACAAGCATTTACACAGACCATTACCTGGTGGAAAATTGATCTTGATCCATCTTCCTCTCTCTCTCTCTCCTTCCCTGTCATTTCCATTCTCTTGGCAATTTTTTCTTTCTTCGTTTAGCCAACACAGGGAGCGTCATTGATTTAACCTGATGAGTGGCGAACCAGGCATTTAGCAATCAGAGTATTGTCTCATTTGATTACCACAGACCTGATTGGCTTCATAAATGCACACCAGGCAATTGATGTTCATTTTCATCAGGGGAAGGAGCAGCCTTTCCTCCCTGACTGGTTTATCACCACCCCCAAGGTCAATATGTATTGATGGAACAGACAGACTTTCTTCTCTCTGTGTTAACTGTAGCTCAAATCTAATTGTATTTGTCACCAGCTTCGTAAACAACAGGTGTAGACCAACAGTGAAATGCTTACTTACGGGTCCTTAACCAACAATGCAGAGTTAAAGATTGAAAATAAATAAATAATAAAAATAGTGACACGTGGAATACATACACAGTGAAAAAGGAATAACAATAACGAGTCAAAATAATATACAGGAAGTATCAGTATTGAGTTGTTGTGCAGGGTACTAGGTAATAACATGGCTATATACAGAAAATATCAGTACTGAGTTGTTGTGCAGGGTACTAGGTAATAACATGGCTATATACAGGAAGTATCAGTACTGAGTCATTGTGCAGGGTACTAGGTAATAACATGGCTATATACAGGAAGTACCAGTACTGAGTCATTGTGCAGGGTACTAGGTAATCACATGGCTATATAGAGGAGGTATCAGTACTGAGTCGTTGTGCAGGGTACTAGGTAATTACATGGCTATATAGAGGTATCAGTACTGAGTCGTTGTGCAGGGTACTAGGTAATAACATGGCTATATACAGAAAGTATCAGTACTGAGTCATTGTGCAGGGTACTAGGTAATAACATGGCTATATACAGAAAATATCAGTACTGAGTTGTTTTGCAGGGTACTAGGTAATAACATGGCTATATACAGGAAGTATCAATACTGAGTTGTTGTGCAGGGTACTAGGTAATAACATGGCTATATAGAGGTATCAGTACTGAGTCATTGTGCAGGGTACTAGGTAATAACATGGCTATATACAGGAAGTATCAGTACTGAGTCATTGTGCAGGGTACTAGGTAATAACATGGCTATATACAGAAAATATCAGTACTGAGTTGTTTTGCAGGGTACTAGGTAATAACATGGCTATATACAGGAAGTATCAATACTGAGTTGTTGTGCAGGGTACTAGGTAATAACATGGCTATATACAGAAAGTATCAGTACTGAGTCATTGTGCAGGGTACTAGGTAATAACATGGCTATATACAGAAAGTATCAGTACTGAGTCATTGTGCAGGGTACTAGGTAATAACATGGCTATATACAGAAAGTATCAGTACTGAGTCATTGTGCAGGGTACTAGGTAATAACATGGCTATATACAGAAAGTATCAGTACTGAGTCATTGTGCAGGGTACTAGGTAATAACATGGCTATATACAGAAAGTATCAGTACTGAGTCATTGTGCAGGGTACTAGATAATAGCATGGCTATGTACAAAAAGTATCAGTACTGAGTCATTGTGCAGGGTACTAGGTAATAACATGGCTATATACAAAACGTATCAGTACTGAGTCATTGTGCAGGGTACTAGGTAATAACATAGCTATATACAGAAAGTATCAGTACTGAGTCATTGTGTAGGGTACTAGGTAATAACATGGCTATATACAGAAAGTATCAGTACTGAGTCATTGTGCAGGGTACTAGGTAATAACATGGCTATATACAAAACGTATCAGTACTGAGTCATTGTGCAGGGTACTAGGTAATAACATAGCTATATACAGAAAGTATCAGTACTGAGTCATTGTGTAGGGTACTAGGTAATAACATGGCTATATACAGAAAGTATCAGTACTGAGTCATTGTGCAGGGTACTAGGTAATAACATGGCTATATACAGAAAGTATCAGTACTGAGTCATTGTGCAGGGTACTAGGTAATAACATGGCTATATACAGGAACTACCAGTACTGAGTCATTGTGCAGGGTACTAGGTAATAACATGGCTATATACAGGAAGTACCAGTACTGAGTCATTGTGCAGGGTACTAGGTAATAAATAACATGGCTATATAGAGGGGGTATCAGTACTGAGTCGTTGTGCAGGGTACTAGGTAATAACATGGCTATATACAGGAACTACCAGTACTGAGTCATTGTGCAGGGTACTAGGTAATAACATGGCTATATACAGGAAGTACCAGTACTGAGTCGTTGTGCAGGGTACTAGGTAATTACATGGCTATATAGAGGGGGTATCAGTACTGAGTCGTTGTGCAGGGTACTAGGTAATAACATGGCTATATACAGAAAGTATCAGTACTGAGTCATTGTGCAGGGTACTAGGTAATAACATGGCTATATACAGGAAGTATCAGTACTGAGTCATTGTGCAGGGTACTAGGTAATAACATGGCTATATACAGGAAGTACCAGTACTGAGTCATTGTGCAGGGTACTAGGTAATAACATGGCTATATAGAGGGGGTATCAGTACTGAGTCGTTGTGCAGGGTACTAGGTAATTACATGGCTATATAGAGGTATCAGTACTGAGTCGTTGTGCAGGGTACTAGGTAATAACATGGCTATATACAGAAAGTATCAGTACTGAGTCAGCTTGGGTGGCTGGAATCTTTGACAATTTTTGGGGGCCTTCTTCTAACACAGCCTCGGGGCTCTACAGTGCGACCATTTTACTCGCATATGCGCCTAAATATTTTGCTGTGCGAACTCGCATTTTGATTAGGAACACCAGTGCGCCAAGAAAAAAAATCAATAATTGCTGCAATTTCACTGTACAGCAGCCCCTGAGTACCGTGGAGAGTACCGTGGAGAGTACCGTGGAGAGTACACTGAGCGCAGATTCATGACCGTGCACCATTGCTACGAAGAAATATATTTAATTGAGCTCCTAAATTTCTTTGTGTGCAACTTATGCGCACATGTGCTCCTTGAAAAAGATCAGGTCAGCGTAGAGCCCTGCGCTGGTATAGAGGTCCTGGATGGCAATGACACACTGGGCCGTACTCACCTCCCTCTGTAGAGCCCTGCGCTGGTATAGAGGTCCTGGATGGCAATGACACACTGGGCCGTACTCACCTCCCTCTGTAGAGCCCTGCGCTGGTATAGAGGTCCTGGATGGCAATGACACACTGGGCCGTACTCACCTCCCTCTGTAGAGCCCTGCGCTGGTATAGAGGTCCTGGATGGCAATGACGCACTGGGCCGTACTCACCTCCCTCTGTAGAGCCCTGCGCTGGTATAGAGGTCCTGGATGGCAATGACACACTGGGCCGTACTCACCTCCCTCTGTAGAGCCCTGCGCTGGTATAGAGGTCCTGGATGGCAATGACACACTGGGCCGTACTCACCTCCCTCTGTAGAGCCCTGCGCTGGTATAGAGGTCCTGGATGGCAATGACACACTGGGCCGTACTCACCTCCCTCTGTAGAGCCCTGCGATGGTATAGTGGTCCTGGATGGCAATGACGCACTGGGCCGTACTCACCTCCCTCTGTAGAGCCCTGCGCTGGTATAGAGGTCCTGGATGGCAATGACGCACTGGGCCGTACTCACCACCCTCTGTATAGCCCTGCGCTGGTATAGAGGTCCTGGATGGCAATGACGCACTGGGCCGTACTCACCTCCCTCTGTAGAGCCCTGCGCTGGTATAGAGGTCCTGGATGGCAATGACGCACTGGGCCGTACTCACCACCCTCTGTAGAGCCCTGCGCTGGTATAGAGGTCCTGGATGGCAATGACGCACTGGGCCGTACTCACCTCCCTCTGTAGAGCCCTGCGCTGGTATAGAGGTCCTGGATGGCAATGACGCACTGGGCCGTACTCACCTCCCTCTGTAGAGCCCTGCGCTGGTATAGAGGTCCTGGATGGCAATGACGCACTGGGCCGTACTCACCTCCCTCTGTAGCGCCTTGCGGTTGGATGCCAAGCAGTTGCCATACCAGGAGGTGATGTAGCCAGTCAAGATGCTCTCAATGCTGTAGCTGTAGGACTTTATGAGGATCTGAGGGCCCATGACAAATCTTTTCAGTGTCCTGGAGGGTGGGGGGGAAGGCGTTGTCGTGCATTCTTCATGACTGAGTTGGTGTGTGTCTGGACCATGATAGAGCCTTAGTGACGTGGACACAGAGGAACTCTAATCTCTCGACCCGCTCCACTACAGCCCCATCGATGTATATGTTCAATGTGCAGAGCAATGTCTAGCATTGGAAGATATATCTGTTCTGTGGTGTCAGGATTGTTCTGTTATTCAAACTCGCACGCTTTCCATTTCAGGTTCTATTCTGAAAAAGCTTTTGCACACTGGAAACTCATTCAAGGTAAGAATTGTTGTGAGTTTTCTCACACAAACCCTTACATTTTTCGCCAACACGACTGTGCAGGACACGGAGCAGTCTGATCAAATCACATTTATTTATATAGCCCTTCGTACATCAGCTGATATCTCAAAGTGCTGTACAGAAACCAGGCCTAAAACCCCAAACAGCAAGCAATGCAGGTGTAGAAGCACGGTGGCTAGGAAAAACTCCCTAGAAAGGACAAAACCTAGGAAGAAACCTAGAGAGGAACCAGGCTATGAGGGGTGGCCGGTCCTCTTCTGGCTGTGCTGGGTGGAGATTATAACAGAACATGGCCAAGATGTTCAAATGTTCATAGATGACCAGCATGGTCAAATAAGAATAATCACAGTAGTTGTCGAGGGTGCAGCAAGTCAGCACCTCAGGAGTAAATGTCAGTTGGCTTTTCATAGCCGATCATTAAGAGTATCTCTAACACTCCTGCTGTCTCTAGAGAGTTGAAAACAGCAGGTCTGGGACAGGTAGTACGTCCGGTGAACAGGTCAGGATTCCATAGCCGCAGGCAGAACAGTTGAAACTGGAGCAGCGGCACGGCCAGGTGGACTGGGGACAGCAAGTAGTCATCATGCCAGGTAGTCCTGAGGCATGGTCCTGGGGCTCAGGTCCTCCGAGAGAAAGAGAGAATTAGAGAGAGCATACTTAAATTCACACAGGACACCGGATAAGAGGAGAAATACTCCAGATATAACAAACTGACCCTAGACCCCGACACATAAACTACTGCAGCATAAATACTGGAGGCTGAGACAGGAGGGGTCAGGAGACACTGTGGCCCTATCCGATGATACCCCCGGACAGGGCCAAACAGGAAGGATATAACCCCACCCACTTTGCCAAAGCACAGCTCCCACACCACTAGAGGGATATCTTCAACCACCAACTTACTATCCTGAGACAAAGCCGAGTATAGCCCACAAAGATCTCCACCACAACCCAAGGTAGAGCGCCAACCCAGACAGGAAGATCGTGTCAGTGACTCAACCCACTCAAGTGATGCACCCCTCCTAGGGACGGCATGAAAGAGCACCAGTAAGCCAGTGACTCAGCCCCTGTAATAGGGTTAGAGGCAGAGAATCCCAGTGGAGAGAGGGGAACCGGCCAGGCAGAGACAGCAAGGGTGGTTCGTTGCTCCAGAGCCTTTCCGTTCTCCTTGACACTCCTGGGCCAGACTACACTAAATCATATGAGATGAGTCTTCAGTAAAGACTTAAAGGTTGAGACCGATTCTGCGTCTCTCACATGGGTAGGTAGACCATTCCATAAAAATTGAGCTCTTTAGGAGAAAGCCCTGCTTCCAGCTGTTTGCTTAGAAATTTTAGGGACAATTAGGAGGCCGGCGTCTTGTGACCGTAGCGTACGTGTAGGTATGTACGGCAGGACCAAATCAGAAAGATAGGTAGGAGCAAGCCCATGTAATGCTTTGTAGGTTAGCAGTAAAACCTTGAAATCAGCCCTTGCCTTAACAGAAAGCCAGTGTGGGGAGGCTAGCACTGGAGTAATATGATCAAATTGCTTGATTCTAGTCAGGATTCTAGCAGCCGGATTTAGCACTAACTGAAGTATATTTAGTGCTTTATCCGGGTAGCCGGAAAGTAGAGCATTTCAGTAGTCTAACCTAGAAGTAACAAAAGCATGGATTAATTTTTCTGCATCATTTTTGGACAGAAAGTTTCTGATTTTTGCAATGTTTCGTAGATGGAAAAAAGCTGTCCTTGAAACAGTCTTGATATGTTCGTCAAAAGAGAGATCAGGGTCCAGAGTAACGCCAACGTCCTTAAATTTGATTTGAGACGACTGTACAACCATCAAAATTAATTGTCAGATTCAACAGAATATATCTTTGAACAAGCATCTCTGTTTTGTCCGAGTTTAAAAGTAGAAAGTTTGCAGCCATCCACTTCCTTATGTCTGAAACACAGGCTTCTAGCGAGGGCAATTTTGGGGTTTCACCATGTTTCAGGACCATGATCCTGTTCTGTGTATAGTAACATGTCCCCTGTCCTCCTGCTTGCAGATCAGATGTGAGGGAATTCGTCTGTTCCTGCTGTGGCTGCAGGCCCTGCAGAATAACTGTGCAGAGGAGCAGTTCCTCATCTTTGCCTGCCTGGTGCCAGGCTTCCCTGCCGTGCCCTCCACCAGAGGACCCTGCACCCTGGATACCATCATCTACAACCCTTTCTCCAACCCTTCCGATGGTGAGACCCCTCAACGTCACACAAACACTCAAACCTCCTTAGTGCCCCCGCCCCCCCTCCATATTCTGGTCCCCTGCCGCTACAGCTGAATGTGTCCCAGCTTGTTTTCAAGTTCTATTTCAGTACTAACTGGAAGTTGTGCAAATTGAGCTGGTACTGTTGACTGTAATTGTCTGGGTCCTTGGGGAATTACACTGATTGTTTCATGAAGTAGGCTGCTGGGGTGAGATGAAGGTTGTCCTCACTCCTTAGAAAGTTTAGAACTGTTTTGTTATTAGTAATATAGTGTTCATCAGTGTGTCTCCCTCCCTCTCTCTCGCTCTCTCTCTCTTGCTCTCTCTTTCCTGCTCTCTCTTTCCCTCTTGCTCTCCCTTCCTCTCTCTCTCTTGCTCTCTCTTTCCCTCTTGCTCTCCCTCCCTCTCTCTCTCTCTTGCTCTCCCTCCCTCTCTCTCTCTTGCTCTCTCTTTCCCTCTTGCTCTCTCTTTCCCTCTTGCTCTCTCTTTCCCTCTCACTCTCTCTCTTTCCCACAACAGCCAAGGTGGTGCCTGAGGAGATTACCCCACTGGTGCCAGCTGTGCCAGGGGAGAAGTTGGCAGATGACCAGACCTGCTACATCCTCCAAACCCTGCTCAAGTTCATGGTTGTCCAGGTGAGGCTCCAGCTACAAAACAGTCCTTTCTAGACGGCACTGGCAGAATCCTAATGTGGCCCTGGTCCAATTCTTTCAAAATGCACGATCCAATTAAATGAGGTCTTTACTGAAAAACAAAGTAAGGGATTCAGTATAGAGCTTGTCTGGGACTCTTGTCTGGCTGAGTAGTGTCTCTTTGTGTCTGAAAGGCGTCTAGTTTAGAGTGGAGGAACAAAGACAACCAGGACACCGGCTTCAGGTTCCTCTTCAGTCTGTTCAAGAAGTACTACCTTCCTCACCTCTTCCCCTCCTTCACCAAGCTCACCAACCTCTACAAGCCACTTTTAGGTAGGTGTGTGGGGGTGGGTGTGTGTGTCTGGGTGGGCGGGTGAGTGTCTGGGTGAGCGTCTGGGTGAGAGTCTGGGTGAGCGTCTGGGTGAGCGTCTGGGTGAGCGTCTGGGTGAGTGTGGGTTTTCCCTTTACCGTGAGCAGTCTATTATACTGTCATGTGAATATGGGACCATTTGCACTTCTGTTTAGATACTTCATGTGTAACTTTACTCTCTTTCTGACATATTGCTATTTTTTGTTGTTGCGTGTCGCAAATAGGATATTAGTTACCCTCCTTAGAAACCGCTTTGGAGGGGGGTGTAATAGCATCTTCCTCTGTTGAACCAGTTCTGTTGTGTAATTGCAGCATCAGGCCTTTACCAAATCCAAAACTTGACCCACAAGCTAATTACTACAGTAAATACACATATATTCCTGAGTTAGGCAATTTAGATGTCTTGTCATGAACCTGAAGCTTTTCTCCATCTCCCCTGTTGTAATGATGTACTCTCTTGTCTAAGGATGAATTACATCCATTTTTTTGGGCTAATTGCCAGTTAATTCAAAGGTATTGAAGCAATGTTTAAAAGAGGTTTCATGATGAATTATAGTAATTAAAATCCTTTGACACAATAACCTGGTCCATGAGACTGGTTCACTGTAATTATCATGGTACATTCAGGTCTATGACTTTCAGGGCGGAATTAAACATGTTCATATGATGACCAGTCTTAGCTGACAGTGAAACCAAAGAGAGCAGTGCATTTGAATCTTGTGAAATTATCCACCCACTTTCTGTCTCTTTAACTCTCTCCCTTTATCTTCTTCTCGCTCTCTCTGTGTCTCTCTGTGTCTCTCTGTGTCTCTCTGTGTCTCTCTGTGTCTCTCTGTGTCTCTCTTTGTCTCTCTGTGTCTCTCTGTGTCTCTCTGTGTCTCTTTCTCTGAATCTCTGTCTCTGTCTGTCTCTGTGTTTCTGTCTCTCTCTTTGTTTCTCTCTCTCCTCTTCCCCAGACCTCCCCCACCACAGACCAAAGCCTCTGTATGTCCCAGTGACCCGTAACAACGAGAGCACGTTCTGTACGAGGGACCAGTACCTAGCTCCCCGTGTGGCCTTTATTACCTGGCTGGTCACCTTCTTCCTGGACAAGAAGTACATCAGCACCCCCAGCGCCAAGAACGGGACGAACGAGGTCATCCCCAAACTCATCCAGGTAGGTCCACTGTCGTATGCTGTACTGTCACCCAGGTTCAGTTTGACACCATGCAGAAAAGATTGAATGGTCAATTCGAAGGAGAAGTTTGGAATCATTTTTGCTTAATATAATTTATACTGGAATCCAGCCCTAAACCTTCTCTACCTCTCACTGGTACTCTGTCCAAACCCTGGCCGTGCTGTGTGTTCAGACTGTCACTGCAGGCAGTAGCAGTCAGGAGAAGGAGAGGGATAAAGACCGTGGTGGTAGTGAGGAGCCCCACGGCCCTACAGAGCCAGAGAAGAGCCACTCTAACAGTAGCACGCTGTCTGACCGGCGCCCCAGCGACTCCAGCCTGTGCAGCATCGACGAGGAGCACCGCAGCGTCTACGACATGGTGCACGGCATCCTGCTCTCCACACGGGACAACATCAACTTCGTCAACGAGGTCTTTCACCAGGTACAGCCCGCAGAGAGATGATGGCGAAGAGATTCCATGTGATTCAATGAGAGTAAAAACGGTGCTTTTCTTATGCAAGGGTAGTTTTAGTTGTGAAGCTGATTTCCTCTCATACTCTGCTAGCTTTTAAACATGATGTTGAATAGAAGACCATGTTATGTTATTAGTTGCATTGTACTGCTCTCTAGTGGAAAGACACTATCACTACATCAATGCTATCATCTTAGTTGGAGCAAATTAAATAAAGAATTGGAACGTTTGTCCAACCACATCTGCTTTATGCCATTTAACAAACACCTTATTGCTCTCATGATCCTGAAGATAAATGTATTCATTATCCAATACATCTGGCCATTGTTTTCTCATGTATAATACTGTTTAATAACTGTCTGTGATGTCCTGCTCCAGGCCTTCCTGTTGCCCTCCTGTGAGACGTCAGCGACCCGGAAGGTGATCAAGGTGTACAGGAAGTGGATCCTGCAGGAGAAGCCAGGCTTCATGACGGAGCCAGAGAAGAGCAGACAGGCTGAGGTGGAGGAGAACCCTGAGCAGCTGCTCATCACTGAGACTGACAACACACACACACCGGTAATGTCAATGACACAAACAAACACACACACAAACACAAACAGCACAACAAGTCAGTGGACACACACGCACTAACATTAAATCAGAAATTGTCATTGAGAAACAGAACCACTTTCATACTCACGTGCTGACTGGCTGGTCCTGTCCTCCAGCAGGTGTTGAAAAGTCACGGTCACAAGCGTTCATCCAGTTGGGGAAGAACATACTCTTTCAGCAGTGCCATCAGCCGGGGCTGTCTCACTGAGGAACAGAACAGAGACATCAAGGCTGGCATCCAGCCCACCCTGCAGGTGTGTGTGTGTGTGTGTGTGTGTGTGTGTGTGTGTGTGTGTGTGTGTGTGTGTGTGTGTGTGTGTGTGTGTGTGTGTGTGTGTGTGTGTGTGTGTGTGTGTGTGTGTGTGTGGTACACGGTTGTGTGGTACACGGTTGTGTGGTTGTGCGTGGTTGTGCGTGTGTGTGGTACGTGGTTGTGTGTGTGTGTGGTGCGTGGTTGTGTGTGTGTTTTGAGAGGGTGAGAGTGTGTCCTCTGTCTTTTGTAACCTCTGTTTGACCTCTGTGGCCAGCAATGTGTTTGTATCTCATCAACCCTGACCATAGTTTATTCGTTGCTCTTTCCCAGGTGTTCCTGACCAACTCTGCCAACGTGTTTCTACTGGAGCCGTGCCAGGACGTGCCCAAACTACTGGACAACCAGGTGGAGGTGTGCAAGGGGGTGCTGAGCATCTACCGCCACATGATCATGGAGCACGCCATGAACACACAGACATGGTACGGCAGTCAGCACCTCATACACGTACGGATATAGACTGTGTATTGTGTACACCCACTAGTTTAATGCAATCATTCTAAACCAAGCTGTTGCTTGTACCTGAAGGACTGTATTACCAGACAGACCTGGACATAAACTGTTGTATACTCATCTACTGAGACACTGTGATGGACTAATGCCCTCTGGTGTGTGTGTATCCTGGTGTGTGTGTCCGTGTGTCCCCTGGTGTGTGTGTGTGTGTGTGTGTGTGTGTGTGTGTGTGTGTGTGTGTGTGTGTGTGTGTGTGTGTGTGTGTGTGTGTGTGTGCGTGTGTGTGTGTATGTGTCCGTCCTGGTGTGTGTGTGTGTGTGTCCGTCCTGGTGTGTGTCCGTCCTGGTGTGTGTCCGTCCTGGTGTGTGTGTGTCCTGGTTTGTGTGGGTGTCCTGGTTTGTGTGGGTGTCCTGGTTTGTGTGGGTGTCCTGGTTTGTGTGGGTGTCCTGGTTTGTGTGTGGGTGTCCTGGTTTGTGTGTGTTTGTCCTGGTGTGTGTGTGTTTGTCCTGGTGTGTGTGTGTTTGTCCTGGTGTGTGTGTTTGTCCTGGTGTGTGTGTGTTTGTCCTGGTGTGTGTGTGTTTGTCCTGGTGTGTGTGTGTTTGTCCTGGTGTGTGTGTGTTTGTCCTGGTGTGTGTGTGTGTTTGTCCTGGTGTGTGTGTGTGTGTTTGTCCTGGTGTGTGTGTGTGTTTGTCCTGGTGTGTGTGTGTGTTTGTCCTGGTTGGTGTGTGTGTGTGTTTGTCCTTGTGTGTGTGTGTGTTTGTCCTGGTGTGTGTGTGTTTGTCTTGGTGTGTGTGTGTGTGTGTGTGTGTGTGTGTGTGTGTGTGTGTGTGTGTGTGTGTGTGTGTGTGTGTGTGTGTGTGTGTGTGTGTGTGTGTGTGTGTGTGTGTGTGTCTATGTCCTGGTGTGTGTGTGTCTATGTCCTGGTGTGTGTGTGTGTGTCCTGGTGTGTGTGTGTCCTGGTGTGCTTGTCCTGGTTTGTGTGTGTGTTTCCTGGTGTGTTTGTCCTGGTTTGTTTGTCCTGGTTTGTGTGTGTGTGTCCTGGTGTGTTTGTCCTGGTGTGTGTGTGTCCTGGTGTGTGTGTGTCCTGGTGTGTTTGTCCTGGTGTGTGTGTGTGTTTGTCCTGGTGTGTTTGTCCTGGTGTGTTTGTCCTGGTGTGTTTGTCCTGTGTGCTTGTCCTGGTGTGTTTGTCCTGTGTGTGTGTGTGTGTGTGTGTGTGTGTGTGTGTGTGTGTGTGTGTGTGTGTGTGTGTGTGTGTGTGTTTCCTGGTGTGTGTGTAGGCAGCAGATGCTTCAGGTGCTGCTGAGGATCACTGAGGCGGTGATGAAGAGGCCTCAGGAGAACCAAAGAAAAGACCTCTTCGCTGAGAGCCTGGCTGCCATCCTCTTCAGGGTAAGTCTATCTGGGGATCATCCTATTGCTCCTATATCCTCTCTTACTGTTCATGGTTCTGATACCTCTGTTAGAGGAAACCCTACTAAGCTACAGGAAATGGTTGTTGCCCATGATGATAATATAATGTGTTAATGTTCAGGGGAGTCAAGCACCCCATAAGTCTGAGACGGCACAATGTACGTGAAGATTGCTGGGGGGTGGTCCAGAGGGGGACTGTTGGACAATTTTGCATTATCAAACATGTGAAACTGCTTTTTCCTGCAGAGCCATAACCATTGTTTAATTCTATGTAAAAAAAAATTAAAAAAAACATTCAAATAAGTCAGTTTTTCTGCATATTTAAGCATTCCCCTTTAAAGAAACAAATATGCTTCTCTGCATCTTTACTAAAATCTGGGTAAAAGATTGAAAGGAATGTCTTATTCAGTACATTTAGTTATTGCTTGCTTTTCTATTGTCTACCAACCTTGCCAGCAGTCATGTAAAAGATAGTTAGACAAGCTCTAGCTACTCTAACTTGATAGCCTGAAATGGCTTCTGGGTAGTTAGGTTCCCAATCTCCCAACCTCATAACTATCTGGGTTAGATAAAGACAAATTGATAAAATTGCTAATGAGCAGTAGTATTACAGAGAAAAAAACGACATTTGACATGTTTTAAACAGGACAAATCTGCTCCCTTTGGGTAACGTGCAGCTATAATGGCTTGTACGTTGTTGGTGTTTTGATTCCAAGCCAATGAGAACCAGCTGTCTGGCCCTGATGATTAATGAGATATGTTTTGTGTGCCCCTGTACATCCTCCCCCAGACAATCATCGTGGCGTGGGTACGGGCCAACCTGTGTGTCTTCATCTCTCGGGAGCTGTGGGACGAGCTGCTGTCTGTGCTGTCGTCTCTGACAGGCTGGGAGGAGCTGGTGACAGAGTGGGCCAGCATCATGGATTCTCTGACCGCTGTCCTGGCCCGCTCCGTCTACGGCCTGGACATGAGCAACCTGCCCCTGGACAAACTCAGTGAACAGAAGGAGAAGAAACAGAGGGGACGGGGTAAGGAAGGGTGGGGGAGAGGGAGGGAGGGGGTGGGGGAGAGGGAGGGGGGAGAGATAGAGGAGAGGGAGAGAAGGAGAGGGAGAGAAGGAGAGGAGAGGGAGAGGGAGAGAGAGAGAGGGAGAGGGAGAGGGGGGGAGAGAGAGGGGGAGAGGGGGGAGGGGAGGGAGGGGGGAGAGGGAGGGAGGGGGGAGAGAGGAGAGGGAGAGAGGGGGAGGGAGGAGAGAGGAGAGGGGAGAGAGAGAGGGAGGGAGAGAGGAGAGAGGGAGAGAGGGGAGAGAGAGAGGGGAGAGAGAGAGGGATAGAGGAGAGAGAGGAGAGGGAGGGAGGGGGAGAGAGGAGGGGGGAGAGAGAGGGAGGGAAGGAGAGAGGAGAGAGGGAGGGGGAGAGAGGGAGGGGGAGGGAGGGAGGGGGGGGGAGAGAGAGGAGGGAGGGGAGAGAGAGGGAGGGAGGGAGGGGGAGGGAGGGAGGGAGACAGGAGAGAGAGGGAGAGAGAGGGGGAGGGAGAGGAGAGAGAGAGGGGGGGGGGGGGAGGGGGAGGGAGAGAGAGAGGGGGGGGAGAGGAGAGGGGAGGAGAGGAGGGGGAGAGAGAGAGAGGAGAGGGAGGGGAGGGGGTGGCAGGGGAGAGAGAGGGAGAGAGGAGAGGAGGGAGGGAGGGAGAGGAGAGGGATAGAGAGAGAGGGAGGGGGGAGAGGAGAGAGAGGGAGGGAGGAGAGGGAGAGAGAGAGGAGAGAGGAGGGGAGGGGTGGCAGGGGGAGAGAGAGGAGGGAGGAGAGAGAGGGAGGGAGGGGGGCGGGAGGAGGGAGGGAGGAGAGGGAGAGGAGAGAGAGATAGGAGAGGGAGGGGAGAGATAGGGAGGGAGGGAGAGAGATAGGAGAAGAGAGGGAGAGAGAGTTGAGGGAGAGAGAGAGAGAGGAGAAGCAGGGAGAGAGAGAGAGAGAGAGAGGGGAGAGAGAGAGGGAGAGGGGTGGCAGGGGAGGAGAGGAAGAGAGAGGGGGAGAGGGTGGCAGGAGAGAGAGAGGGAGGGAGGGAGAGGGAGGGAGGAGGGGGAGAGGAGAGGGAGAGATAGGGAGGGGGGAGATAGGAGAGAGGAGAGAGAGAGGAGGGAGAGAGGGTGGCAGGGGGAGAGAGGGAGAGGGTGGCAGGGGGAGAGAGAGAAGGGGGGAGAGAGAGATGCAGGGATAGTGGTGAGTAATGCAGTATAAGCCTCAGTTCAGATAGCAGCAATGGTAGAACTCAAGATTCCGTTTCTCTTTTTTATTTTCTATTGATATTATTTATGTGTCTGTCTCTCTCTCTCTGTATGTCTCAGGAGTGGTCCAGGACTCCCAGAAGGCAGCAGCGGTGGCCAGGTCCTTCTCTCTGAGCTGGAGGAACCAGGGAGACCAGCAGGGGGTCCAGGAGCCCATGAGGTTCCGCAGCGCTACCACCTCAGGGGCCCCTGGCGTGGAGAAGGCCCGCAACAATGTCCGACAGAAAGCCACAGGTGAACACACACGCTACTATAATGAAGTGACATTTTGCCAGTGCCAAATGTGGCCCAAATACAGATCTGTTGAATCCCTCTATGACACTCTGGTGTTTGATAGATTTGCCACCCTACCAGCTGTAGACCAGACTCTCTGTAGACTCCACAGTGAGTCTATATAAAAGAAGGTCGTGTGTGTTAGCCCAGCTGCTGGTGAAAGGCTCAACACTAAGCACAAAAGAACAGCAGATAATCTCTGTTGTTCCTGTCAAATGTCATTGGCCAATGTCATCATGTTTCTGTGGCACACACACACACACACACACACACACACACACACACACACACACACACACACACACACACACACACACACACACACACACACACACACACACACAGGAGCACCGCCAGGGATTTTGGGCTCCATGAAAATATATCACATTGGGCCCCACCACCACAGACCACACCAACCCTGCGCAATTGCTGTAACCACACACCTCCAGATCCCAATCAACCCGTTGAAAGCTTGACTTAAGTAACCGTAGCTTTGCAGCCTTGCAACTCTCTTGTAGTCCATTATTTACTGTAGGATATTTACTGACACTGAGCTGTGAAAATAGAACCCTGTGCAGACATGTGTGCAACATTCTCCATACAGTGGAATTCACTATTTGAAGCAAGACTGATCCCCTCTATAAGAAATGTGCTAAAGGATGTCTTTTACACTCTACATGTCATTTATTTGAATGTTTAAATTCTCTTAGCATTAATGAATAACTTAAATATACATTATGGACATTATCATCTATAGAATGATATAACAAACCAAATGATCAAATCAGCAGCAGATTGTTGAACTAAGTATACATACCAACAAGAGAATAAGCAGCTGGAAAGGTGGAATTGGAAAATGGAAAACAAAGTGGGAATGAAAAGGCCTGATAGTGGCGCTAGAGGAAAGGTCAATAGGTCACCAAATCAATAGGTTTCATCCACTTGGGGTCTTGATTGTGCACAACACATTTTATGGCAATCCAGCCATTACTTTGAGATATATCTTGTTCTCAGTCTGTTCTCAGTCTTGTTCTCAGCCTGTGGGCATCATGTGTGTAGTGATCCAGTATCCACAGCCATTAAACAGTTATCACTGGCCCTTGCTCAGCCTTACTCACCAAGAGCCCAGTGCTGAGCCTTCTTGCTAGCAAAGTCACTGATCAAGTCTTTGAAGTCCAGCTTTCGAGCTAACTGACTTTCAATGGACAGCTTGGCAAGACTGCAAAGCCTGTCCTGGGACATAGTGGACCTCAAATAGTTTTTTTAATCAGTTTTAGCTTACTGGAAGCTCTCTCACCACCAGCAACAGTCACAGGCAGTGTGCAAAATATACGTAAAGCAATGCACACTTCTCCAAATATGCTTTGCAGCTGCATCTTACAAATTACATTCAGGAGACCAAGAGGGAACAAGTTAGGGGGGAAAGTGGCAGATATATACAGTGTTCAGGTGTCAGGAGACCAAGAGGGAACAAGTTAGGGGGGGAAGTGTCAGCATATACAGTGTTCAGGTGTCAGGAGACCAAGAGGGAACAAGTTAGGGGGGGAATGTGGCAGCATATACAGTGTTCAGGTGTCAGGAGACCAAGAGGGAACAAGTTAGGGGGAATGTGGCAGCATATACAGTGTTCAGGAGACCAAGAGGGAACAAGTTAGGGGGTAAGTGTCAACATACAGTGTTCAGGTGTCAGGAGACCAAGAGGGAACAAGTTAGGGGGAAGTGTCAGCATATACAGTGTTCAGGTGTCAGGAGACCAAGAGGGAACAAGTTAGGGGGGGAAAGTGGCAGATATATACAGTGTTCAGGTGTCAGGAGACCAAGAGGGAACAAGTTAGGGGGGGAAAGTGGCAGCATATACAGTGTTCAGGTGTCAGGAGACCAAGAGGGAACAAGTTAGGGGGGGAAAGTGGCAGCATATACAGTGTTCAGGAGACCAAGAGGGAACAAGTTAGGGGGAAGTGTCAGCATATACAGTGTTCAGGAGACCAAGAGGGAACAAGTTAGGGGGGAAGTGGCAGCATATACAGTGTTCAGGTGTCAGGAGACCAAGAGGGAACAAGTTAGGGGGGAAAGTGGCAGCATATACAGTGTTCAGGAGACCAAGAGGGAACAAGTTAGGGGGAAAGTGGCAGATATATACAGTGTTCAGGTGTCAGGAGACCAAGAGGGAACAAGTTAGGGGGAAAGTGGCAGCATATACAGTGTTCAGGTGTCAGGAGACCAAGAGGGAACAAGTTAGGGGGAAGTGTCAGCATATACAGTGTTCAGGTGTCAGGAGACCAAGAGGGAACAAGTTAGGGGGAAGTGGCAGCATATACAGTGTTCAGGTGTCAGGAGACCAAGAGGGAACAAGTTAGGGGGAAAGTGGCAGCATATACAGTGTTCAGGTGTCAGGAGACAAAGAGGGAACAAGTTAGGGGGGAAAGTGGCAGCATATACAGTGTTCAGCAGACAAAGAGGGAACAAGTTAGGGGGAAAGTGGCAGCATATACAGTGTTCAGTCAGACAAAGAGGGAACAAGTTAGGGGGAAAGTCATATACAGTGTTCAGGAGACAAAGAGGGAACAAGTTAGGGTGGGAAAGTGGCAGCATATACAGTGTTCAGGTGTCAGGAGACCAAGAGGGAACAAGTTAGGGGGGAAAGTGGCAGCATATACAGTGTTCAGGTGTCAGGAGACCAAGAGGGAACAAGTTAGGGGGAAAGTGGCAGCATATACAGTGTTCAGGAGACCAAGAGGGAACAAGTTAGGGGGGAAAGTGTCAGCATATACAGTGTTCAGGAGACCAAGAGGGAACAAGTTAGGGGGGAAGTGGCAGCATATACAGTGTTCAGGTGTCAGGAGACCAAGAGGGAACAAGTTAGGGGGAAGTGTCAGCATATACAGTGTTCAGGTGTCAGGAGACCAAGGGGGAACAAGTTAGGGGGGAAAGTGTCAGCATATACAGTGTTCAGGTGTCAGGAGACCAAGAGGGAACAAGTTAGGGGGGAAAGTGGCAGCATATACAGTGTTCAGGTGTCAGGAGACAAAGAGGGAACAAGTTAGGGGGGGAAAGTGGCAGATATATACAGTGTTCAGGAGACAAAGAGGGAACAAGTTAGGGGGAAAGTGGCAGCATATACAGTGTTCAGCAGACAAAGAGGGAACAAGTTAGGGGGAAAGTGGCAGCATATACAGTGTTCAGGTGTCAGGACAAAGAGGGAACAAGTTAGGGGGAAAGTGGCAGATATATACAGTGTTCAGGTGTCAGGAGACCAAGAGGGAACAAGTTAGGGGGAATGTGGCAGCATATACAGTGTTCAGGTGTCAGGAGACAAAGAGGGAACAAGTTAGGGGGTAAGTGGCAGCATATACAGTGTTCAGGTGGAGACCAAGAGGGAACAAGTTAGGGGGGAAGTGGCAGCATATACAGTGTTCAGGTGTCAGGAGACCAAGAGGGAACAAGTTAGGGGGGGAAAGTGGCAGCATATACAGTGTTCAGGTGTCAGGAGACCAAGAGGGAACAAGTTAGGGGGGAAAGTGTCAGCATATACAGTGTTCAGGTGTCAGGAGACCAAGAGGGAACAAGTTAGGGGGGGAAAGTGGCAGATATATACAGTGTTCAGGTGTCAGGAGACCAAGAGGGAACAAGTTAGGGGGGAAAGTGTCAGCATATACAGTGTTCAGGTGTCAGGAGACCAAGAGGGAACAAGTTAGGGGGGAAGTGTCAGCATATACAGTGTTCAGGTGTCAGGAGACCAAGAGGGAACAAGTTAGGGGGAAGTGTCAGCATATACAGTGTTCAGGTGTCAGGAGACCAAGAGGGAACAAGTTAGGGGGGGAAAGTGGCAGCATATACAGTGTTCAGGTGTCAGGAGACCAAGAGGGAACAAGTTAGGGGGAGAAGTGTCAGCATATACAGTGTTCAGGTGTCAGGAGACCAAGGGGGAACAAGTTAGGGGGGGAAAGTGGCAGCATATACAGTGTTCAGGTGTCAGGAGACAAAGAGGGAACAAGTTATGGGGGGAAAGTGGCAGATATATACAGTGTTCAGGTGTCAGGAGACCAAGAGGGAACAAGTTAGGGGGGAAAGTGGCAGCATATACAGTGTTCAGGTGTCAGACAAGAGGGAACAAGTTAGGGGGAAAGTGGCAGCATATACAGTGTTCAGTCAGGAGACAAAGAGGGAACAAGTTAGGGGGAAAGTGGCAGATATATACAGTGTCAGACAAAGAGGGAACAAGTTAGGGGAAAGTGGCAGCATATACAGTGTTCAGGTGTCAGACAAAGAGGGAACAAGTTAGGGGGAAAGTGGCAGCATATACAGTGTTCAGGCAGACAAAGAGGGAACAAGTTAGGGGAAAGTGGCAGCATATACAGTGTTCAGGTGTCAGGAGACCAAGAGGGAACAAGTTAGGGGGAAAGTGGCAGCATATACAGTGTTCAGGTTTCAGGAGACCAAGAGGGAACAAGTTAGGGGGGAAAGTGTCAGCATATACAGTGTTCAGGTGTCAGGAGACCAAGAGGGAACAAGTTAGGGGGGAAAGTGTCAGCATATACAGTGTTCAGGTGTCAGGAGACCAAGAGGGAACAAGTTAGGGGGGGTAAGTGGCAGCATATACAGTGTTCAGGTGTCAGGAGACCAAGAGGGAACAAGTTAGGGGGGAAAGTGGCAGCATATACAGTGTTCAGGTGTCAGGAGACCAAGGGGGAACAAGTTAGGGGGGGAAAGTGGCAGCATATACAGTGTTCAGGTGTCAGGAGACAAAGAGGGAACAAGTTGGGGGGAAGTGTCAGCATATACAGTGTTCAGGTGTCAGGAGACCAAGAGGGAACAAGTTAGGGGGGTAAAGTGGCAGCATATACAGTGTTCAGGAGACAAAGAGGGAACAAGTTAGGGGGGGAAGTGTCAGCATATACAGTGTTCAGGTGTCAGGAGACCAAGAGGGAACAAGTTAGGAGGGGAAAGTGGCAGCATATACAGTGTTCAGGAGACAAAGAGGGAACAAGTTAGGGGGGAAAGTGGCAGCATATACAGTGTTCAGGAGACAAAGAGGGAACAAGTTAGGGGGGGAAAGTGGCAGATATATACAGTGTTCAGGAGACAAAGAGGGAACAAGTTAGGGGGAAAGTGGCAGCATATACAGTGTTCAGGTGTCAGGAGACCAAGAGGGAACAAGTTAGGGGGGAAAGTGGCAGCATATACAGTGTTCAGGTTTCAGGAGACCAAGAGGGAACAAGTTAGGGGGGGAAAGTGGCAGCATATACAGTGTTCAGGTTTCAGGAGACCAAGAGGGAACAAGTTAGGGGGTAAAGTGGCAGCATATACAGTGTTCAGGAGACAAAGAGGGAACAAGTTAGGGGGGGAAGTGTCAGCATATACAGTGTTCAGGTGTCAGGAGACAAAGAGGGAACAAGTTAGGAGGGGAAAGTGGCAGCATATACAGTGTTCAGGAGACCAAGAGGGAACAAGTTAGGGGGGAAAGTGTCAGCATATACAGTGTTCAGGTGTCAGGAGACCAAGAGGGAACAAGTTAGGGGGGAAAGTGTCAGCATATACAGTGTTCAGGTGTCAGAGAGACCAAGAGGGAACAAGTTAGGGGGAAGTGTCAGCATATACAGTGTTCAGGTGTCAGGAGACAAGAGGGAACAAGTTAGGGGGAAAGTGGCAGCATATACAGTGTTCAGGTGTCAGGAGACCAAGAGGGAACAAGTTAGGGGGAGAAGTGTCAGCATATACAGTGTTCAGGTGTCAGGAGACCAAGGGGGAACAAGTTAGGGGGAAAGTGGCACACAGTGTTCAGGTGTCAGGAGACAAAGAGGGAACAAGTTAGGGGGAAAGTGGCAGCATATACAGTGTTCAGGTGTTCAGGAGACAAAGAGGGAACAAGTTAGGGGGGAAAGTGGCAGCATATACAGTGTTCAGTCAGACAAAGAGGGAACAAGTTAGGGGGGAAAGTGGCAGCATATACAGTGTTCAGGAGACAAAGAGGGAACAAGTTAGGGGGGGGAAGTGGCAGCATATACAGTGTTCAGGAGACAAAGAGGGAACAAGTTAGGGGGGAAAGTGGCAGCATATACAGTGTTCAGGAGACAAAGAGGGAACAAGTTAGGGGGAAAGTGGCAGCATATACAGTGTTCAGGAGACAAAGAGGGAACAAGTTAGGGGGGAAAGTGGCAGCATATACAGTGTTCAGGTGTCAGGAGACCAAGAGGGAACAAGTTAGGGGGAAAGTGGCAGCATATACAGTGTTCAGGTTTCAGGAGACCAAGAAGGAACAAGTTAGGGGGGGAAAGTGGCAGCATATACAGTGTTCAGGTGTCAGGAGACCAAGAGGGAACAAGTTAGGGGGGGAAAGTGTCAGCATATACAGTGTTCAGGTGTCAGGAGACCAAGAGGGAACAAGTTAGGGGGAAGTGTCAGCATATACAGTGTTCAGGTGTCAGGAGACCAAGAGGGAACAAGTTAGGGGGGAAAGTGGCAGATATATACAGTGTTCAGGTGTCAGGAGACCAAGAGGGAACAAGTTAGGGGGGGAAGTGTCAGCATATACAGTGTTCAGGTGTCAGGAGACCAAGAGGGAACAAGTTAGGGGGGAAAGTGTCAGCATATACAGTGTTCAGGTGTCAGGAGACCAAGAGGGAACAAGTTAGGGGGGGAAGTGTCAGCATATACAGTGTTCAGGAGACAAAGAGGGAACAAGTTAGGGGGGTAAGTGTCAGCATATACAGTGTTCAGGTGTCAGGAGACCAAGAGGGAACAAGTTAGGGGGAAAGTGGCAGCATATACAGTGTTCAGGTGTCAGGAGACCAAGAGGGAACAAGTTAGGGGGAAAGTGGCAGCATATACAGTGTTCAGGTGTCAGGAGACCAAGAGGGAACAAGTTAGGGGGAAGTGGCAGCATATACAGTGTTCAGGTGTCAGGAGACAAAGAGGGAACAAGTTAGGGGGAAAGTGGCAGCATATACAGTGTTCAGGTGTCAGGAGACCAAGAGGGAACAAGTTAGGGGGAAAGTGGCAGCATATACAGTGTTCAGGTGTCAGGAGACCAAGAGGGAACAAGTTAGGGGGGAAAGTGGCAGCATATACAGTGTTCAGGAGACCAAGAGGGAACAAGTTAGGGGAAAGTGTCAGCATATACAGTGTTCAGGTGTCAGGAGACCAAGAGGGAACAAGTTAGGGGGGGAAGTGTCAGCATATACAGTGTTCAGGTGTCAGGAGACCAAGAGGGAACAAGTTAGGGGGGGAAAGTGTCAGCATATACAGTGTTCAGGTGTCAGGAGACCAAGAGGGAACAAGTTAGGGGAAAGTGGCAGACATATACAGTGTTCAGGTGTCAGGAGACCAAGAGGGAACAAGTTAGGGGGGAAAGTGTCAGCATATACAGTGTTCAGGTGTCAGGAGACCAAGAGGGAACAAGTTAGGGGGAGAAGTGTCAGCATATACAGTGTTCAGGTGTCAGGAGACCAAGAGGGAACAAGTTAGGGGGGAAAGTGTCAGCATATACAGTGTTCAGGTGTCAGGAGACCAAGAGGGAACAAGTTAGGGGGGAAAGTGTCAGCATATACAGTGTTCAGGTGTCAGGAGACCAAGAGGGAACAAGTTAGGGGGGAAAGTGGCAGCATATACAGTGTTCAGGTGTCAGGAGACAGAGGGAACAAGTTAGGGGAGAAAGTGGCAGCATATACAGTGTTCAGGAGGCCAAGAGGGAACAAGTTAGGGGGGAAAGTGGCAGCATATACAGTGTTCAGGAGACAAAGAGGGAACAAGTTAGGGGGGGAAGTGTCAGCATATACAGTGTTCAGGTGTCAGGAGACCAAGAGGGAACAAGTTAGGAGGGGAAAGTGGCAGCATATACAGTGTTCAGGAGACAAAGAGGGAACAAGTTAGGGGGGAAAGTGGCAGCATATACAGTGTTCAGGAGACAAAGAGGGAAGTGGCAGATATATACAGTGTTCAGGAGACAAAGAGGGAACAAGTTAGGGGGAAAGTGGCAGCATATACAGTGTTCAGGTGTCAGGAGACCAAGAGGGAACAAGTTAGGGGGGAAAGTGGCAGCATATACAGTGTTCAGGTTTCAGGAGACCAAGAGGGAACAAGTTAGGGGGGGAAAGTGGCAGCATATACAGTGTTCAGGTTTCAGGAAACCAAGAGGGAACAAGTTAGGGGGGTAAAGTGGCAGCATATACAGTGTTCAGGAGACAAAGAGGGAACAAGTTAGGGGGGGAAGTGTCAGCATATACAGTGTTCAGGTGTCAGGAGACAAAGAGGGAACAAGTTAGGGGGGAAAGTGGCAGCATATACAGTGTTCAGGTGTCAGGAGACCAAGAGGGAACAAGTTAGGGGGGAAAGTGGCAGCATATACAGTGTTCAGGTGTCAGGAGACCAAGAGGGAACAAGTTAGGGGGAAAGTGGCAGCATATACAGTGTTCAGGTGTCAGGAGACCAAGAGGGAACAAGTTAGGGGGAAAGTGGCAGCATATACAGTGTTCAGGTGTCAGGAGACAAAGAGGGAACAAGTTAGGGGGGGAAAGTGGCAGATATACAGTGTTCAGGAGACCAAGAGGGAACAAGTTAGGGGGGAAAGTGGCAGCATATACAGTGTTCAGGTGTCAGGAGACCAAGAGGGAACAAGTTAGGGGGAAAGTGTCAGCATATACAGTGTTCAGGTGTCAGGAGACCAAGAGGGAACAAGTTAGGGGGAAGTGTCAGCATATACAGTGTTCAGGTGTCAGGAGACCAAGAGGGAACAAGTTAGGGGGAAGTGTCAGCATATACAGTGTTCAGGTGTCAGGAGACCAAGAGGGAACAAGTTAGGGGGGGAAAGTGGCAGCATATACAGTGTTCAGGTGTCAGGAGACCAAGAGGGAACAAGTTAGGGGGAAAGTGTCAGCATATACAGTGTTCAGGTGTCAGGAGACCAAGAGGGAACAAGTTAGGGGGAAAGTGTCAGCATATACAGTGTTCAGGTGTCAGGAGACCAAGGGGGAACAAGTTAGGGGAGAAGTGTCAGCATATACAGTGTTCAGGTGTCAGGAGACCAAGGGGAACAAGTTAGGGGGGAAAGTGGCAGCATATACAGTGTTCAGGTGTCAGGAGACAAAGAGGGAACAAGTTAGGGGGGGAAGTGTCAGCATATACAGTGTTCAGGTGTCAGGAGACCAAGAGGGAACAAGTTAGGGGGAAAGTGGCAGCATATACAGTGTTCAGGTGTCAGGAGACCAAGAGGGAACAAGTTAGGGGGGGAAGTGTCAGCATATACAGTGTTCAGGTGTCAGGAGACCAAGAGGGAACAAGTTAGGGGGGAAAGTGGCAGCATATACAGTGTTCAGGTGTCAGGAGACAAAGAGGGAACAAGTTAGGGGGGAAGTGTCAGCATATACAGTGTTCAGGTGTCAGGAGACCAAGAGGGAACAAGTTAGGGGGGAAGTGTCAGCATATACAGTGTTCAGGAGACCAAGAGGGAACAAGTTAGGGGGGGGAAGTGTCAGCATATACAGTGTTCAGGTGTCAGGAGACCAAGAGGGAACAAGTTAGGGGGGAAAGTGTCAGCATATACAGTGTTCAGGTGTCAGGAGACCAAGAGGGAACAAGTTAGGAGAGAAAGTGGCAGCATATACAGTGTTCAGGTGTCAGGATACAGAGGGAACAAGTTAGGGGAGAAAGTGGCAGCATATACAGTGTTCAGGTGTCAGGAGGCCAAGAGGGAACAAGTTAGGGGGGAAAGTGTCAGCATATACAGTGTTCAGGTGTCAGGAGACAAAGACAGGTGTCAGGAGACAAAGAGGGAACAAGTTAGGAGGGGAAAGTGGCAAATATATACAGTGTTCAGGAGACAAAGAGGGAACAAGTTAGGGGGGAAAGTGGCAGCATATACAGTGTTCAGGTGTCAGGAGACCAAGAGGGAACAAGTTAGGGGGGAAAGTGGCAGCATATACAGTGTTCAGGTGTCAGGAGACAAAGAGGGAACAAGTTAGGGGGGGAAAGTGTCAGCATATACAGTGTTCAGGTGTCAGGAGACCAAGAGGGAACAAGTTAGGGGGAAAGTGGCAGCATATACAGTGTTCAGGTGTCAGGAGACCAAGAGGGAACAAGTTAGGGGGGAAAGTGGCAGCATATACAGTGTTCAGGTGTCAGGAGACCAAGAGGGAACAAGTTAGGGGGGAAAGTGGCAGCATATACAGTGTTCAGGTGTCAGGAGACCAAGAGGGAACAAGTTAGGGGGGGAAAGTGGCAGCATATACAGTGTTCAGGTTCAGGAGACCAAGAGGGAACAAGTTAGGGGGAAAGTGGCAGCATATACAGTGTTCAGGTGTCAGGAGACAAAGAGGGAACAAGTTAGGGGGGAAAGTGTCAGCATATACAGTGTTCAGGGGAACAAGTTAGGGGGGTAAGTGGCAGCATATACAGTGTTCAGGTGTCAGGAGACCAAGAGGGAACAAGTTAGGGGGGAAAGTGGCAGCATATACAGTGTTCAGGTGTCAGGAGACCAAGAGGGAACAAGTTAGGGGGGGAAAGTGGCAGCATATACAGTGTTCAGGTGTCAGGAGACCAAGAGGGAACAAGTTAGGGGGAAAGTGGCAGCATATACAGTGTTCAGGTGTCAGGAGACCAAGAGGGAACAAGTTAGGGGGAAAGTGGCAGCATATACAGTGTTCAGGAGACCAAGAGGGAACAAGTTAGGGGGGTAAGTGGCAGCATATACAGTGTTCAGGTGTCAGGAGACCAAGAGGGAACAAGTTAGTGGGGAAAGTGTCAGCATATACAGTGTTCAGGTGTCAGGAGACCAAGAGGGAACAAGTTAGGGGGGAAGTGTCAGCATATACAGTGTTCAGGTGTCAGGAGACCAAGAGGGAACAAGTTAGGGGGAAAGTGTCAGCATATACAGTGTTCAGGTGTCAGGAGACCAAGAGGGAACAAGTTAGGGGGAAAGTGGCAGCATATACAGTGTTCAGGTGTCAGGAGACCAAGAGGGAACAAGTTAGGGGGGAAAGTGTCAGCATATACAGTGTTCAGGTGTCAGGAGACCAAGAGGGAACAAGTTAGGGGGAAAGTGTCAGCATATACAGTGTTCAGGTGTCAGGAGACCAAGAGGGAACAAGTTAGGGGGAAGTGTCAGCATATACAGTGTTCAGGTGTCAGGAGACCAAGAGGGAACAAGTTAGGGGGAAAGTGGCAGCATATACAGTGTTCAGGTGTCAGGAGACAAAGAGGGAACAAGTTAGGGGGGGAAGTGTCAGCATATACAGTGTTCAGGTGTCAGGAGACCAAGAGGGAACAAGTTAGGGGGAAAGTGTCAGCATATACAGTGTTCAGGTGTCAGGAGACCAAGAGGGAACAAGTTAGGGGGGGAAGTGTCAGCATATACAGTGTTCAGGAGACCAAGAGGGAACAAGTTAGGGGGAAGTGGCAGCATATACAGTGTTCAGGTGTCAGGAGACCAAGAGGGAACAAGTTAGGGGGGGAAAGTGGCAGCATATACAGTGTTCAGGTGTCAGGAGACCAAGAGGGAACAAGTTAGGGGAGAAAGTGGCAGCATATACAGTGTTCAGGAGGCCAAGAGGGAACAAGTTAGGGGGGAAAGTGTCAGCATATACAGTGTTCAGGTGTCAGGAGACAAAGAGGAACAAGTTAGGGGGGAAAGTGTCAGCATATACAGTGTTCAGGTGTCAGGAGACCAAGAGGGAACAAGTTAGGGGGAGAAGTGTCAGCATATACAGTGTTCAGGTGTCAGGAGACCAAGAGGGAACAA
The DNA here is from genome assembly GCF_023373465.1 of Oncorhynchus keta. Lineage (NCBI taxonomy): Eukaryota > Metazoa > Chordata > Actinopteri > Salmoniformes > Salmonidae > Oncorhynchus > Oncorhynchus keta. Next base: position 18,237,441 of record NC_068449.1, read on the forward strand.
GTTAGGGGGGAAAGTGTCAGCATATACAGTGTTCAGGAGACCAAGAGGGAACAAGTTAGGGGGGAAAGTGGCAGCATATACAGTGTTCAGGTGTCAGGAGACCAAGAGGGAACAAGTTAGGGGGAAAGTGGCAGCATATACAGTGTTCAGGTGTCAGGAGACAAAGAGGGAACAAGTTAGGGGGGGAAAGTGGCAGATATATACAGTGTTCAGGAGACAAAGAGGGAACAAGTTAGGGGGGGAAGTGTCAGCATATACAGTGTTCAGGTGTCAGGAGACCAAGAGGGAACAAGTTAGGGGGGAAAGTGGCAGCATATACAGTGTTCAGGAGACCAAGAGGGAACAAGTTAGGGGGGGAAAGTGGCAGCATATACAGTGTTCAGGTGTCAGGAGACCAAGAGGGAACAAGTTAGGGGGGAAAGTGGCAGCATATACAGTGTTCAGGTTTCAGGAGACCAAGAGGGAACAAGTTAGGGGGGAAAGTGGCAGCATATACAGTGTTCAGGAGACAAAGAGGGAACAAGTTAGGGGGAAGTGGCAGCATATACAGTGTTCAGGTGTCAGGAGACCAAGAGGGAACAAGTTAGGGGGAAAGTGGCAGCATATACAGTGTTCAGGTGTCAGGAGACCAAGAGGGAACAAGTTAGGGGGAAAGTGTCAGCATATACAGTGTTCAGGTGTCAGGAGACCAAGAGGGAACAAGTTAGGGGGGAAAGTGGCAGCATATACAGTGTTCAGGAGACAAAGAGGGAACAAGTTAGGGGGGGAAAGTGTCAGCATATACAGTGTTCAGGTGTCAGGAGACCAAGAGGGAACAAGTTAGGGGGGGAAAGTGGCAAATATATACAGTGTTCAGGAGACAAAGAGGGAACAAGTTAGGGGGGAAAGTGGCAGCATATACAGTGTTCAGGTGTCAGGAGACCAAGAGGGAACAAGTTAGGGGGGAAAGTGGCAGCATATACAGTGTTCAGGTGTCAGGAGACAAAGAGGGAACAAGTTAGGGGGAAAGTGGCAGCATATACAGTGTTCAGGTGTCAGGAGACCAAGAGGGAACAAGTTAGGGGGAAAGTGGCAGCATATACAGTGTTCAGGAGACAAGAGGGAACAAGTTAGGGGGGGAAGTGTCAGCATATACAGTGTTCAGGTGTCAGGAGACCAAGAGGGAACAAGTTAGGGGGGAAAGTGGCAGATATATACAGTGTTCAGGTGTCAGGAGACAAAGAGGGAACAAGTTAGGGGGGAAAGTGTCAGCATATACAGTGTTCAGGAGACAAAGAGGGAACAAGTTAGTGGGGAAAGTGGCAGATATATACAGTGTTCAGGTGTCAGGAGACCAAGAGGGAACAAGTTAGGGGGGGAAGTGGCAGCATATACAGTGTTCAGGTGTCAGGAGACCAAGAGGGAACAAGTTAGGGGGGGGAAGTGTCAGCATATACAGTGTTCAGGTGTCAGGAGACCAAGAGGGAACAAGTTAGGGGGGAAAGTGGCAGATATATACAGTGTTCAGGGAGGAGAAAGAGGGAACAAGTTAGGGGGAAAGTGGCAGCATATACAGTGTTCAGGTGTCAGGAGACCAAGAGGGAACAAGTTAGGGGGAAAGTGGCAGCATATACAGTGTTACAAGAGGGTTCAGTGGGCATATACAGTGTTCAGGAGACAAGAGGGAACAAGTTAGGGGGAAGTGGCAGCATATACAGTGTTCAGGTGTCAGGAGACAAAGAGGGAACAAGTTATGGGGGGAAAGTGGCAGCATATACAGTGTTCAGGTGTCAGGAGACCAAGAGGGAACAAGTTAGGGGGGGAAGTGTCAGCATATACAGTGTTCAGGTGTCAGGAGACCAAGAGGGAACAAGTTAGGAGGGGAAAGTGGCAGCATATACAGTGTTCAGGAGACCAAGAGGGAACAAGTTAGGAGGGGAAAGTGGCAGCATATACAGTGTTCAGGAGACCAAGAGGGAACAAGTTAGGAGGGGAAAGTGGCAGCATATACAGTGTTCAGGAGACAAATAGGGAACAAGTTAGGGGGGGAAGTGTCAGCATATACAGTGTTCAGGTGTCAGGAGACCAAGAGGGAACAAGTTAGGGGGAAAGTGGCAGATATATACAGTGTTCAGGTGTCAGGAGACAAAGAGGGAACAAGTTAGGGCGGGGAAGTGGCAGATATATACAGTGTTCAGGTGTCAGGAGACCAAGAGGGAACAAGTTAGGGGGGTAAAGTGGCAGACATATACAGTGTTCAGGAGACCAAGAGGGAACAAGTTAGGGGGGGAAAGTGGCAGACATATACAGTGTTCAGGTGTCAGGAGACAAAGAGGGAACAAGTTAGGGGGAAAGTGGCAGCATATATACAGTGTTCAGGTGTCAGGAGACAAAGAGGGAACAAGTTAGGGGGGAATGGCAGCATATACAGTGTTCAGGAGACAGAGGGAACAAGTTAGGGGGAAGTGGCAGCATATACAGTGTTCAGGTGTCAGGAGACCAAGAGGGAACAAGTTAGGGGGAAAGTGGCAGCATATACAGTGTTCAGGTGTCAGGAGACCAAGAGGGAACAAGTTAGGGGGAAAGTGTCAGCATATACAGTGTTCAGGTGTCAGGAGACCAAGAGGGAACAAGTTAGGGGAAAGTGGAAGTCAGCATATACAGTGTTCAGGTGTCAGGAGAGAGGGAACAAGTTAGGGGGAAAGTGGCAGCATATACAGTGTTCAGGTGTCAGGAGACAAAGAGGGAACAAGTTAGGGGGAAAGTGTCAGCATATACAGTGTTCAGGTGTCAGGAGACCAAGAGGGAACAAGTTAGGGGGAAAGTGGCAGCATATACAGTGTTCAGGTGTCAGGAGACCAAGAGGGAACAAGTTAGGGGGAAAGTGGCAGCATATACAGTGTTCAGGTGTCAGGAGACAAAGAGAACAAGTTAGGGGAGAAGTGTCAGCATATACAGTGTTCAGGTGTCAGGAGACCAAGAGGGAACAAGTTAGGGGGAAAGTGGCAGCATATACAGTGTTCAGGTGTCAGGAGACAAGAGGGAACAAGTTAGGGGGAAAGTGGCAGATATATACAGTGTTCAGGAGACAAAGAGGGAACAGTTAGGGGGAAAGTGGCAGCATATACAGTGTTCAGGTGTCAGGAGACAAAGAGGGAACAGCATATACAGTGTTCAGGTTAGGGAACAAGTTAGGGGGAAAGTGGCAGCATATACAGTGTTCAGGTGTCAGGAGACAAAGAGGGAACAAGTGGTCCATTCAGTGGCTCAGTTGGTAGAGCATGGCGCTTGTAACGCCAGGGTAGTGGGTTCGATTCAGGGACCACCCAAGTAGGTATGCACACATGACTGTAAGTCGCTTTGGATAAAAGCGTCAGCTAAATGGCATATATTATTATTATTATAAGTTAGGGGGGAAAGTGGCAGATATATACAGTGTTCAGGAGACAAAGAGGGAACAAGTTAGGGGGAAGTGTCAGCATATACAGTGTTCAGGTGTCAGGAGACAAAGAGGGAACAAGTTAGGGGGAAAGTGGCAGCATATACAGTGTTCAGGAGACAAAGAGGGAACAAGTTAGGGGGGAAAGTGGCAGCATATACAGTGTTCAGGTGTCAGGAGACCAAGAGGGAACAAGTTAGGGGGGGAAAGTGGCAGCATATACAGTGTTCAGGTGTCAGGAGACCAAGAGGGAACAAGTTAGGGGGGAAAGTGGCAGCATATACAGTGTTCAGGAGACAAAGAGGGAACAAGTTAGGGGGAAGTGTCAGCATATACAGTGTTCAGGAGACCAAGAGGGAACAAGTTAGGGGGGGAAAGTGGCAGATATACAGTGTGTTCAGGAGACAAAGAGGGAACAAGTTAGGGGTAAGTGGCAGCATATACAGTGTTCAGGTGTCAGGAGACCAAGAGGGAACAAGTTAGGGGGAAGTGTCAGCATATACAGTGTTCAGGTGTCAGGAGACCAAGAGGGAACAAGTTAGGGGGAAAGTGGCAGATATATACAGTGTTCAGGAGACAAAAGGGAACAAGTTAGGGGGAAAGTGGCAGCATATACAGTGTTCAGGTGTCAGGAGACAAAGAGGGAACAAGTTAGGGGGAAGTGTCAGCATATACAGTGTTCAGGTGTCAGGAGACAAGAGGGAACAAGTTAGGGGGAAAGTGGCAGCATATACAGTGTTCAGGTGTCAGGAGACAGAGGGAACAAGTTAGGGGGGAAAGTGGCAGCATATACAGTGTTCAGGTGTCAGGAGACCAAGAGGGAACAAGTTAGGGGGGAAGTGTCAGCATATACAGTGTTCAGGTGTCAGGAGACCAAGAGGGAACAAGTTAGGGGGGAAAGTGGCAGCATATACAGTGTTCAGGTGTCAGGAGACAAAGAGGGAACAAGTTAGGGGGGGAAAGTGGCAGATATATACAGTGTTCAGGAGACAAAGAGGGAACAAGTTAGGGGGGAAAGTGTCAGCATATACAGTGTTCAGGTGTCAGGAGACAAGAGGGAACAAGTTAGGGGGGAAGTGTCAGCATATACAGTGTTCAGGTGTCAGGAGACCAAGAGGGAACAAGTTAGGAGGGGAAAGTGGCAGCATATACAGTGTTCAGGTGTCAGGAGACAAAGAGGGAACAAGTGGTCCTTCTGTGGCTCAGTTTAGAGCATGGCGCTTGTAACGCCAAGTGGGTGGCAGCATGTATGCACACATGTGTAAGTCAGGTGTCAGCTAAATGGAGACATAAGTTAGGGGGAAAGTGGCAGATATATACAGTGTTCAGGAGACAAAGAGGGAACAAGTTAGGGGGGGAAAGTGGCAGCATATACAGTGTTCAGGTGTCAGGAGACACAGAGGGAACAAGTTAGGGGAAAGTGGCAGCATATACAGTGTTCAGGTGTCAGGAGACCAAGAGGGAACAAGTTAGGGGGGGAAAGTGGCAGCATATACAGTGTTCAGGTGTCAGGAGACCAAGAGGGAACAAGTTAGGGGGAAAGTGGCAGCATATACAGTGTTCAGGTTCAGGAGACCAAGAGGGAACAAGTTAGGGGGAAAGTGGCAGCATATACAGTGTTCAGGAGACAAGAGGGAACAAGTTAGGGGGAAGTGTCAGCATATACAGTGTTCAGGAGACCAAGAGGGAACAAGTGATATCAGGTTCAGGAGACAAAGAGGGAACAAGTTAGGGGGTAAGTGGCAGCATATACAGTGTTCAGGTGTCAGGAGACCAAGAGGGAACAAGTTAGGGGGAAAGTGCAGCATATACAGTGTTCAGGTGTCAGGAGACCAAGAGGGAACAAGTTAGGAGAGAAAGTGGCAGCATATACAGTGTTCAGGTGTCAGGAGACAGAGGGAACAAGTTAGGGGAAAGTGGCAGCATATACAGTGTTCAGGTGTCAGGAGGCCAAGAGGGAACAAGTTAGGGGAAAGTGTTCAGTGTTCAGGAGACCAAGAGGGAACAAGTTAGGGGGAAAGTGGCAGCATATACAGTGTTCAGGTGTCAGGAGACCAAGAGGGGACAAGTTAGGGGGAAAGTGGCAGATATATACAGTGTTCAGGTGTCAGGAGACAAAGAGGGAACAAGTTAGGGGGGGAAAGTGGCAGATATATACAGTGTTCAGGAGACAAATGGGGAACAAGTTAGGGGGAAGTGTCACATATACAGTGTTCAGGAGATCAAGGGGAACAAGTGGCAGGAAAGTGGCAGCATATACAGTGTTCAGGTGTCAGACCAAGAGGGAACAAGTTAGGGGGGTAAGTGTCAGCATATACAGTGTTCAGGTGTCAGGAGACCAAGAGGGAACAAGTTAGGAGGGGAAAGTGGCAGCATATACAGTGTTCAGGTTTCAGGAGACCAAGAGGGAACAAGTTAGGGGGGTAAAGTGGCAGCATATACAGTGTTCAGGAGACAAAGAGGGAACAAGTTAGGGGGGGAAGTGTCAGCATATACAGTGTTCAGGTGTCAGGAGACCAAGAGGGAACAAGTTAGGAGGGGAAAGTGGCAGCATATACAGTGTTCAGGAGACAAAGAGGGAACAAGTTAGGGGGAAGTGTCAGCATATACAGTGTTCAGGTGTCAGGAGACCAAGAGGGAACAAGTTAGGGGGGAAAGTGGCAGCATATACAGTGTTCAGGAGACAAAGAGGGAACAAGTTAGGGGGTAAGTGGCAGCATATACAGTGTTCAGGTGTCAGGAGACCAAGAGGGAACAAGTTAGGGGGAAACAGCATATACAGTGTTCAGGAGACAAAGAGGGAACAAGTTAGGGGGAAAGTGGCAGCATATACAGTGTTCAGGTTTCAGGAGACCAAGAGGGAACAAGTTAGGGGGAAAGTGGCAGCATATACAGTGTTCAGGAGACAAGAGGGAACAAGTTAGGGGAAGTGGCAGCATATACAGTGTTCAGGTGTCAGGAGACCAAGAGGGAACAAGTTAGGGGAAAGTGGCAGCATATACAGTGTTCAGGTGTCAGGAGACCAAGAGGGAACAAGTTAGGGGGAAGTGTCAGCATATACAGTGTTCAGGTGTCAGGAGACCAAGAGGGAACAAGTTAGGGGGTAAAGTGGCAGCATATACAGTGTTCAGGTGTCAGGAAAAGAGGGACAAGTTAGGGGGAAGTGTCAGCATATACAGTGTTAGGAGACCAAGAGGGAACAAGTTAGGGGAAAGTGGCAGATATATACAGTGTTCAGGAGAGAAAGAGGGAACAAGTTAGGGGGAAGTGCAGCATATACAGTGTTCAGGTGTCAGGAGACCAAGAGGGAACAAGTTAGGGGGAAAGTGGCAGCATATACAGTGTTCAGGTGTCAGGAGACCAAGAGGGAACAAGTTAGGGGGGAAGTGTCAGCATATACAGTGTTCAGGAGACAAAGAGGGAACAAGTTAGGGGGGGAAAGTGGCAGCATATACAGTGTTCAGGAGACAGAGGGAACAAGTTAGGGGGGTAAGTGGCAGCATATACAGTGTTCAGGTGTCAGGAGACCAAGAGGGAACAAGTTAGGGGGAAAGTGGCAGCATATACAGTGTTCAGGTGTCAGGAGACCAAGAGGGAACAAGTTAGGGGGAAAGTGTCAGCATATACAGTGTTCAGGTGTCAGGAGACCAAGAGGGAACAAGTTAGGGGGGGAAAGTGGCAGCATATACAGTGTTCAGGAGACAAAGAGGGAACAAGTTAGGGGGGGAAGTGTCAGCATACAGTGTTCAGGTGTCAGGAGACAAAGAGGGAACAAGTTAGGGGGAAGTGTCAGCATATACAGTGTTCAGGTGTCAGGAGACAAAGAGGGAACAAGTTAGGGGGAAGTGTCAGCATATACAGTGTTCAGGAGACCAAGAGGGAACAAGTTAGGGGAAAGTGGCAGATATATACAGTGTTCAGGTGTCAGGAGACAAAGAGGGAACAAGTTAGGGGAAAGTGGCAGCATATACAGTGTTCAGGTGTCAGGAGACAAAAGGGAACAAGTTAGGGGGAAGTGTCACATATACAGTGTTCAGGAGACCAAGAGGGAACAAGTTAGGGGGAAGTGTCAGCATATACAGTGTTCAGGTGTCAGGAGACCAAGAGGGAACAAGTTAGGGGGTAAAGTGGCAGCATATACAGTGTTCAGGAGACAAAGAGGGAACAAGTTAGGGGGAAGTGTCAGCATATACAGTGTTCAGGTGTCAGGAGACCAAGAGGGAACAAGTTAGGGGGGGAAAGTGGCAGCATATACAGTGTTCAGGTGTCAGGAGACAAAGAGGGAACAAGTTAGGGGGAAGTGTCAGCATATACAGTGTTCAGGTGTCAGGAGACAAAGAGGGAACAAGTTAGGGGGAAAGTGTCAGCATATACAGTGTTCAGGAGACAAGAGGGAACAAGTTAGGGGGAAGTGTCAGCATATACAGTGTTCAGGTGTCAGGAGACCAAGAGGGAACAAGTTAGGGGGAAAGTGGCAGCATATACAGTGTTCAGGTGTCAGGAGACAAAGAGGGAACAAGTTAGGGGGAAAGTGTCAGCATATACAGTGTTCAGGAGACATAGAGGACCAAACAAGTTAGGGGGAAGTGTCAGCATATACAGTGTTCAGGTGTCAGGAGACCAAGAGGGAACAAGTTAGGGGGAAAGTGGCAGCATATACAGTGTTCAGGTGTCAGGAGACAAGAGGGAACAAGTTAGGGGAAAGTGGCAGCATATACAGTGTTCAGGAGACAAAGAGGGAACAAGTTAGGGGGGGAAGTGTCAGCATATACAGTGTTCAGGTGTCAGGAGACCAAGAGGGAACAAGTTAGGGGGTAAGTGGCAGCATATACAGTGTTCAGGTGTCAGGAGACCAAGAGGGAACAAGTTAGGGGGGAAAGTGGCAGCATATACAGTGTTCAGGAGACCAAGAGGGAACAAGTTAGGGGGAAGGTAGCAGATATACAGTGTTCAGGAGACAAAGAGGGAACAAGTTAGGGGGGGAAAGTGGCAGCATATACAGTGTTCAGGTGTCAGGAGACCAAGAGGGAACAAGTTAGGGGGAAAGTGGCAGCATATACAGTGTTCAGGTGTCAGGAGACCAAGAGGGAACAAGTTAGGGGGAAAGTGGCAGCATATACAGTGTTCAGGTGTCAGGAGACAGAGGGAACAAGTTAGGGGGAAGTGTCAGCATATACAGTGTTCAGGTGTCAGGAGACAAAGAGGGAACAAGTTAGGGGAAAGTGGCAGCATATACAGTGTTCAGGTGTCAGGGATACAGAGGGAACAAGTTAGGGGAAAGTGGCAGCATATACAGTGTTCAGGTGTCAGGAGACCAAGAAGAGGGAACAAGTTAGGAGAGAAAGTGGCAGCATATACAGTGTTCAGGTGTCAGGATACAGAGGGAACAAGTTAGGGGAGAAAGTGGCAGCATATACAGTGTTCAGGTGTCAGGAGGCCAAGAGGGAACAAGTTAGGGGGGAAAGTGTCAGCATATACAGTGTTCAGGTGTCAGGAGACCAAGAGGGAACAAGTTAGGGGGGGGAAAGTGGCAGACATATACAGTGTTCAGGTGTCAGGAGACCAAGAGGGAACAAGTTAGGGGGAAAGTGGCAGATATATACAGTGTTCAGGTGTCAGGAGACAAGAGGGAACAAGTTAGGGGGGGAAAGTGGCAGATATATACAGTGTTCAGGAGACAAAGAGGGAACAAGTTAGGGGGGGAAGTGTCAGCATATACAGTGTTCAGGTGTCAGGAGACCAAGAGGGAACAAGTTAGGGGGAAAGTGGCAGCATATACAGTGTTCAGGTGTCAGGAGACCAAGAGGGAACAAGTTAGGGGGGAAAGTGGCAGCATATACAGTGTTCAGGTTTCAGGAGACCAAGAGGGAACAAGTTAGGGGGAAAGTGGCAGCATATACAGTGTTCAGGTGTCAGGAGACCAAGAGGGAACAAGTTAGGGGGGAAAGTGGCAGCATATACAGTGTTCAGGAGACAAAGAGGGAACAAGTTAGGGGGAAGTGTCAGCATATACAGTGTTCAGGTGTCAGGAGACCAAGAGGGAACAAGTTAGGGGGGTAAAGTGGCAGCATATACAGTGTTCAGGAGACAAAGAGGGAACAAGTTAGGGGGGGAAGTGTCAGCATATACAGTGTTCAGGTGTCAGGAGACCAAGAGGGAACAAGTTAGGAGGGGAAAGTGGCAGCATATACAGTGTTCAGGAGACAAGAGGGAACAAGTTAGGGGGGTAAGTGGCAGCATATACTGTGTTCAGGTGTCAGGAGACCAAGAGGGAACAAGTTAGTGGGGAAAGTGTCAGCATATACAGTGTGTTCAGGAGACAAAGAGGGAACAAGTTAGGGGGGAAAGTGTCAGCATATACAGTGTTCAGGTGTCAGGAGACCAAGAGGGAACAAGTTAGGGGGGGAAAGTGGCAGCATATACAGTGTTCAGGTGTCAGGAGACCAAGAGGGAACAAGTTAGGGGGGGAAAGTGGCAGCATATACAGTGTTCAGGTGTCAGGAGACCAAGAGGGAACAAGTTAGGGGGAAGTGGCAGCATATACAGTGTTCAGGTGTCAGGAGACCAAGAGGGAACAAGTTAGGGGGAAAGTGGCAGCATATACAGTGTTCAGGTGTCAGGAGACAAAGAGGGAACAAGTTAGGGGGGAAAGTGTCAGCATATACAGTGTTCAGGTGTCAGGAGACAAAGAGGGAACAAGTTAGGGGGAAAGTGTCAGCATATACAGTGTTCAGGTGTCAGGAGACCAAGAGGGAACAAGTTAGGGGGAAGTGTCAGCATATACAGTGTTCAGGTGTCAGGAGACCAAGAGGGAACAAGTTAGGGGGAAAGTGGCAGCATATACAGTGTTCAGGTGTCAGGAGACAAAGAGGGAACAAGTTAGGGGGAAAGTGTCAGCATATACAGTGTTCAGGAGACAAAGAGGGAACAAGTTAGGGGGGGAAGTGTCAGCATATACAGTGTTCAGGTGTCAGGAGACCAAGAGGGAACAAGTTAGGAGGGGAAAGTGGCAGCATATACAGTGTTCAGGTGTCAGGAGACCAAGAGGGAACAAGTTAGGGGGGAAAGTGGCAGCATATACAGTGTTCAGGAGACCAAGAGGGAACAAGTTAGGAGGGGAAAGTGGCAGCATATACAGTGTTCAGGTGTCAGGAGACCAAGAGGGAACAAGTTAGGAGGGGAAAGTGGCAGCATATACAGTGTTCAGGAGACCAAGAGGGAACAAGTTAGGGGGAAAGTGCAGATATACAGTGTTCAGGAGACAAAAGAGGAACAAGTTAGTGGGGAAAGTGGCAGATATATACAGTGTTCAGGTGTCAGGAGACCAAGAGGGAACAAGTTAGGGGGGAAAGTGGCAGATATATACAGTGTTCAGGTGTCAGGAGACCAAGAGGGAACAAGTTAGGGGGGTAAAGTGGCAGACATATACAGTGTTCAGGTGTCAGGAGACAAAGAGGGAACAAGTTAGGGGGAAAGTGGCAGCATATACAGTGTTCAGGTGTCAGGAGACAAAGAGGGAACAAGTTAGGGGGGAAAGTGTCAGCATATACAGTGTTCAGGAGACCAAAGAGGGAACAAGTTAGGGGAAAGTGGCAGCATATACAGTGTTCAGGTGTCAGGAGACAAGAGGGAACAAGTTATGGGGAAAGTGGCAGCATATACAGTGTTCAGGTCTCAGGAGACAAGAGGCAATAGTTAGGGGGTAAGTGTTCATATACAGTGTTCAGGAGACAAAGGGAACAAGTTAGGGGGAAAGTGTCAGCATATACAGTGTTCAGGTGTCAGGAGACAAAGGGGAACAAGTTAGGGGGGTGTCAGCACATACAGTGTTCAGGTGTCAGGAGACCAAGAGGGAACAAGTTAGGGGGAAAGTGGCAGCATATACAGTGTTCATGTGTCAGGAGACCAAGAGGGAACAAGTTAGGGGGGGAAAGTGGCAGCATATACAGTGTTCAGGAGACCAAGAGGGAACAAGTTAGGGGGGGAAAGTGTCAGCATATACAGTGTTCAGGAGACCAAGAGGGAACAAGTTAGGGGGGAAAGTGTCAGCATATACAGTGTTCAGGAGACAAGAGGAACAAGTTAGGGAAGTGTCACATATACAGTGTTCAGGTGTCAGGAGACCAAGAGGGAACAAGTTAGGGGGAAGTGTCAGCATATACAGTGTTCAGGAGACCAAGAGGGAACAAGTTAGGGGGAAAGTGTCAGCATATACAGTGTTCAGGAGACAAAGAGGGAACACGTTAGGGGGGGAAAGTGGCAGCATATACAGTGTTCAGGAGACAAAGAGGGAACAAGTTAGGGGGGAAGTGTCAGCATATACAGTGTTCAGGAGACAAAGAGGGAACAAGTTAGGGGGGGAAAGTGTCAGCATATACAGTGTTCAGGAGACCAAGAGGGAACAAGTTAGGGGGAAGTGTCAGCATATACAGTGTTCAGGTGTCAGGAGACAAAGAGGGAACAAGTTAGGGGGGAAAGTGTCAGCATATACAGTGTTCAGGTGTCAGGAGACCAAGAGGGAACAAGTTAGGGGGGAAAGTGTCAGCATATACAGTGTTCAGGAGTCAGGAGAACAAGTTAGGGGGGAAAGTGTCAGCATATACAGTGTTCAGGAGACCAAGAGGGAACAAGTTAGGGGGGTAAGTGTCAGCATATACAGTGTTCAGGAGACCAAGAGGGAACAAGTTAGGGGGTAAGTGGCAGCATATACAGTGTTCAGGTGTCAGGAGACCAAGAGGGAACAAGTTAGGGGGGTAAGTGTCAGCATATACAGTGTTCAGGTGTCTTACTTCATGTTGAAACTCAGGTGTCAGATCTCTGGAATACTTCATGATCAGTGGTTGGCACACAGAAGGGCCTTTATCCTCACTAAACTGCCCAACTTTCAGAACAGCAGAAAATTATTCTACAATTTTTGCGGTGTTCTGGAACCTTGTGTCCAGGTCACTTATGATGTTGTCCATAGCAGTAAAAAAAACACTGTGTTCCGAAACACCATTGCTGTCTACTCTTGAGCGGTCTCATCATGGAGTCTCTTCCTTTTCCTCTGGCGGCTGTGTTCCTTGCTAAATTGAGGTGCAACATCCATTTGCTTAGCAGTCGGTGTTTCTACAGACAGGAGAGATTTCCATCCATCTCTAAGAGCCTGCATCTCTTCCTTTAAGGCCTTGATATTGGCTGCCTCTGTGTCAAGTGACATTTTTCCTGACTGGAGAATCACATTCCTGTCCTCAATGCATTGCAGTACCTGCAATTATGCCAACTGACATGTCATTCAACACAATGCTGCTCACCTCCTTCAGTTGTGAGTAGGGCTGGTTCAGGGTTATGGGGATGGGGAGACAGGGCTGGTTCAGGGGTATGGGGATGGGGAGACAGGGCTGGTTCAGAGGGGTGGGGACGGGGAGACATGGCTGGTTCAGGGGTATCGGGATGGGGAGACGGGGCTGGTTCAGGGAAAAGTAAATAAATAAAAACAGGGGATGGGGAGAGGGGGCTGGTTCAGGGTATGGGGATGGGGAGACTGGGGTTATGGGGCTGGATTTTTCAGGGGTATGGGGATGGGGATGGGGAGATGAGGTGGGTTTGGGGATGAGGAGACCTGCTGGAGGGTATGGGACTGGTTCAGGGGTATGGGGATGGGGAGACCTAGCATGGGGATGGGGAGACGGGGTATGGGGATGGGGAGACGGGGCTGGTTCAGGGGTATGGGGTTGACAAAACGGAGCACTGTGGGGCTGGTTCAGGGGTATGGGGGATGGGGAGACGGGGCTGGTTCAGAGGTATGGGGATGGGGAGAGGGGCTGGTTCAGAGGTATGGGGATGGGGAGAAGGGGCTGGTTCAGGGGTATGGGGATGAGGACCATCCAGGACTGGTTCAGGGGTATGGGGAGGCAGGGGCTGGTTCATTTGGGGTATGGGGAGACGGGTATGGGGATATGGGGATGGGGAGACAGGGGGATGGGGAGACAGGGCTGGTTCAGGGGTATGGTACAGAGAAAAGAGTCGGCCCGAGGATGGGGAGACGGGGCTGGTTCAGGGGGGATGGGGATGGGGAGACGGGGCTGGTTCAGGGGACCAGGGGCAGACGGGGCTGGTGCAGGGGTATGGGGATGGGGAGATGGGGCTGGTTCAGGGGGATGGGGAGACTGGGGATGGGGAGACGGGGCTGGTTCAGAGGGGGATGGGGAGATGGGGCTGGTTCAGGGTATGGGGATGGGGAGATGGGGCTGGTTCAGGGGTATGGGGATGGGGAGACGGGACTGGTTCAGGGGTATGGGGATGGGGAGACAATGGGGCTGGTTCAGGGGTATGGGGATGGGGAGACGGGGCTGGTTCAGGGGTATGGGGATGGGGGAGACGGGGCTGGTTACAGGGGTATGGGGATGGGGAGACGGGGCTGGTTCAGGGGGATGGGGAGTGGGAGCTGGTTCAGGGGTATGGGGTTGGGGAGACAGGGCTGGTTCAGGGGTATGGGGATGGGGAGACGGGGCTGGTTCAGGGGTATGGGGAGATGGGGGGCTGGTTCAGGGGGGACGGGGCTGGTTCAGGGGTATGGGGATGGGGAGACGGGGCTGGTTCAGAGGTATGGGGATGGGGAGACGGGGCTGGTTCAGAGGTATGGGGATGGGGTGACGGGGCTGGTTCAGGGGTATGGGGATGAGGAGACGGGACTGGTTCAGGGGTATGGG